>NC_133532.1:75547710-75850846 GCF_048544455.1 Silene latifolia | reverse complement strand
AAGAAAGATTTCCGTGTTTGGTTTATGAAATAACGGAATAATTTTGTTTTCCTTAATATTTTGTGTGAATATTACGGGAAATTGTTTACCAAAGACTAAAAGATTTATAAAATATGGAATAGAAATATCCGGAACATTCCAGAACATTCTGACTCGGCATTTTAACGGTTATCAGAAAATGAAGACGGTTTTAGGCCCGGACTCCAAATGTACTCTAATTACTGCCAAAACGACCATATCGACACGTAGATGACAATTAAGAGGTAGACACAAGTGTTTGAGCGATCACTTGACGATAAACTTACGAACTGTCACAAATCGTTCCGCGTACCAAACATGCGGCCCAATCATCACCGGGTGGTTTGCGGGAGGTTCAGAAATGAGGTATCTACACTATCTAACCTTTCAATTTTCTTCTGAAAGATTGCCCATGATATTCTACCAACACAAACTTCCCTTTTAAAACGTGGTCGTCGCATCTCTATCCTATGTGTAGTGTGCGGAGAAATCCGGGATTCAATCGACCTCTTAATCCGAACTTGTGATGTGACCCAGCATGTTTGGAAATCCGGCACGCTCGGCCTAAATGTTCAACATAATCTCACAATTCTTTTCCTCAAATGGATGGCCGACATGATTTAATACTTAATCTGGGTAGCATCAAAACGGGCACGAATACGGCACGAACACGTGATATGCTAATTAAATTTAATAAAATACTCCCTCCATTAGTTTATATATGTCATCCTCACATTTCAAGACACACTTCTCTTTTCAATATCTCTCAAAATATATACGTTAATAATATGAAATGTATACTCTTTTGAAAACAAATTTTATGACAAATCTAATGATATAATTTTCATAATTTTTTCTAGAGTATATTTTTACATAATTGAAAGTCAAAGGCTTACCACGTAAAACAAAAACGTCATATATAAAATAATGGAGGGGTATATATTTTATGGTTATAAATAACTATGATTATGATTTTAGTTTTGTAATGTATTTGATATTAAATTTAAATATTTGAGGGTCAAATTTGATCTTGAGTATAACTAATTCTCATTTACCACCCAAATTCATCTTCTAATCAAATATTCAAATTCTTTTGACACTTTATTCCCCGTCTATACCATAATATTTTTAGACATGTGTCCGACACGACATCGAACACGGGACGGCTAGCTAGGAGGAGTGTCTATGCTACCTAGATGGCCATTAACCCGCAACTTAGAAACAACTCCTTCAATTCCTATGTCTAGTTAAGGGAATTTGGATTTACCATAACCAATGTTGTCAGAATCGGGATTCTACTTTGAATCGTTCGGTTTCCGTGGGATCGGATCGTGGGATTGGATCGTAAGATTGTACGATTCTACGATTCTCGCTAGTTTAGGCATGATTGATGGAATGGGGCTCACAAATGTGTAAATTAAGTATAAAATAACATAAATGAAGTATTAAGTATATAATTATAAAAGTCACTATAGTGTTTTTGAACAAAAGAATTGATAATTCAACCGCTAATGTCACCATTGCTAGTTTACGGCAACTAAGGACCAAAATGTTGAAAAATTAGTGAAAGGGGACAATTATAGTCTCGGACAACATACTAATATCAACACTAGTTATCAAACTTATTGCTGAAAAAATAGTGACAGGGACAATTGGAGTCTCGGACAACATACTAATTCAACACTAGTCGTCAAAGCTTATTTAGGGTTCATGGGTGATGAGCAATGATAGCAGATTATTGAATTTTAAATTGGGCGTTAGAGTTCGTGGGTATTTGACAAAAGAAATAGAATTACGAAGTTGAGATTAACAGTTTAGTTGGGGGTTATTTTTACGTCTTTTTTATTTCATTTTTCATATTTTTGTTAGTCAGTCGGGTTAAATAACTAAGTGGTCACATAAGTCAATGAAAGAAATGGAATTAAGAGTGTAATAGACCTTAAAAAGTTGTAAGAACATGTGGCCCATTGGCCGGCAAAACATAGAATCGTACGATTTTACAACGATTCTACGATTCTCTGACCGATTCTACTACGATTCTACCCCATAACGATCCTATGAGCGATTTAGATCGTTTATTTATTTTTGGATCGTAGAATCGGATCGTAGAATCGTACGATTCTACGATCCGGATCGCGATTTTAACAACATTGACCATAACATTATTTCATATTCACCGACGCTTGCTGGATAATCCTCCATCCCGGTCAATTATTACTCTTTGATTTTAGCACAAAGACCAATAAAAGAGGAGGGGCCCAATTACCAAATGACAAGTTGAACAAATTAAGTGTGAATAATCAAATTGCGTTCATTCTTAAAATAAAAAGAACAACCTAATCCCTAAAATAAAATAAGACAATAAATGACGAGATAGTAACGTTTGTCCATCATCCCGTTCCCAAGGTTGTCCAAAGAATCTACGGCAAATCTCTTTTTGCCCGACTGGGTATTCATCACCCCTGGCATGGTTCTCTTTCTTCTTTTATACGTTTGTTTGTAAAACAAGTTCTACAGGAGTCTTCTTACCACAGTGGAGCAATCATCCCTCAGGGTCATCGGTAAGATTAGTAAGATTATGTCCCTGCTCATTCTTTTATGGCTTCAGCAGTCACGCTCCTTCTAACAATGCAGGGCGACATGATGATCAGGTTCTTTACACCCTCAAACGACTATTATCAGTTCTGATGCATCACACCAGTCCCAATTACGGTGTACCACACTGTTTGTCACATTCATAGCATATGTAGTCAAATGTATTTGATGTTAGCTTAGCTGCTGGTTAGAATTTTTTGTCACATTCATAGCATATGTACTCAAATGTATTTAAAAAAAAAAAAAGGTACAGAATTGACGCAGGCCTAGATAAGGTTTGGCCCAACCGCTCAATCCAGATCTGGCCCAACAAATACACCAGTGCGATCACATTTTTGGAGCCGAATCACTCCACAAACCTCACAACGTGCTGAGATTCTAGACCATCTAGCTCGCTTGTCATATTCCACATTTCACCAATTATTATGCGTCATTCGTAGTTCTTGCACAATTTTTGTCCCACGGCTTTTTTACTCTTCAATCTTCTTCAGTTACGAATGGGTACAGAGACATGGCTACAGAGTAGATAAGCACTTCTGAATCAAGGTAGCTACATGCTGAGCCACCCATCTTGAACCAGCCACTGTGCATGAAAATGCATGGTCGTGACCCTCCTTTTCTATCGACAATGACACATTCGGAGCATTCTTGCTGATCTGTTGACAATATAAATCAAATTAAATGTTTGAAAAAGTTGATGTCATCAACTACACAATATGGGCATCATTCCCTGCTGAATGACACAGGCAAGCAATTAGTTCAGGAAAAAATTCAATCAGTGGCTTAAAACAAGAAAACATGCCTTGGTATGACAAGCCATACTCCAGAACAATGAGGTATGTTGGTTTCTAACTATTATGCTCGTGGCATTTCACTATGGGAAGCCTTGGATGAATGTGATCTTGATTTCATTCCTGTATGTAGTGGCAACTGTGAGATAATCTCACCTCAACTTGAAAAATCAAGATGCAAAAATTTATCAATTTTTAATGGGCCTTGATGATGTGTTGCATGAACATGTTACCCTATACTTTGCTTGCTGCTGAATCTTCAGGCAGCATGGACAAGAATATGCACACAGGTTCTTTTGACTGGTAGTGCGCGGCGTCCTATGTTACTCCAACACTTCACTTAGCTGCCATGTCGCGTGTCCGACACCTACTTGTCCAACACCGACACTTCACTTTAGACCAAAAAATTGAAATATTAGCACAATATAGCGGTATCTGACACCCGTGTCGGAGAGTCAGGGTAACACAGGCGGTGTCATTTTTTTTGTGTGTGTTATGGCCACACAGATGCTTGTGAAAATATGGCATACTTCCTGTGTTCTGCTCATAAGGCAATCTTAGGGGATTCAGATAAGCCGGCTTACTTGGGAGTTACAGACGCTCAATGACAACTCGAGAAGTCTTCATTCAATGGACCTCTCCTCATACTCCACTATACAATACGTAATCAGTCAACTACTACAGATTTTGGTCACACTACCATCTCTAGCTCCTCGCCTATTCATGAGTTAGGCAAAACTGTAGTAGTTGCATACTTGCATGATTCTGCCTTTACACACTCTAGAGATCTCTCTGTGATGGGTTCTTAGGTCAATGGTAATTAAAATCGTGATCCAGATTATACAATGGTACGATCACAACCTAGGGTATACTAATGTTTTTCTCTGCAACTTTGTTACAGAAACAGTTCATTATTCGTTATAAAAGGCCCTCCCCTGCTGCTCCCATCACATTACACATTGTGAATGTTCTTCGAAGAGCAACATGATTTTCTTGCGGAACTCTGCAAATGTTGGAAGTCGTGACCAAGGTCCCTGGTAAAGCTCAGTTTGACACCATTCTCTCGGCATGTTGCCCAAGGGTATGGCTGATAGTCATTCCTAACGTTATTGGCAGTTTTGGTGATATCCTTCCATCATTGTAATTTACTATGGTGTACATTAAGATAATTTTAAGCATGCATATCTTAGTTGCCTACTTTAGCTATACTTGTATAAAGTGACTGACATGTCAATGAGGAAAAGGCAGAACTTTCCGACCAAATATTCCTCAATAAACATTGCAAGCAAATTCCAACCAAACGGCTTCGGTAGACAAACAGAAAATGGCATACCTCTTCAAACAAGAATAAAGGGCCCCAGTGATCATCTATGCCAAAAAGAAACGCAATTTGATCTTGATTTCCTCTCAAGAACTTCCAATCTGGTTCTTCGGAGAACTGATATGAAACTGACCATAGTCAGACCAATCGATCATTTTATTTAAAAAAAATATTGGTTTTTCTAACGTGTACCTAAGGGCACACGATAAGAAGCTTAATTAGAAAAAAGATTCTTAAGAATATATCATCAGAAATTGATGTCAAACTAATATTTACCATAATTAACTAAATAACCTCGTAAATGTTTCTTTAACTAGTTTAGATCCCGCGCAATGAATGCGCGGTATTTATAGAGTGTTTATTTTTAGAAAAAAAAAATAACTATAAAACTAATCCAAAAAATTGAGTAATGTCATGAAATGTGTATTTTTTTAAACAAAATTAATGAAATTGTTTATAATTTTTTTATTAGCATATCTTTTAGGTACGATTTAGCATACAATGAACGAATTTTTTATCACAAAAATCTTAAAGACGAATTTTAAATAAGGGATTATGTCAAAATAGGAAAGCAAATAAGAGATTTTATCAAAATAGGAAATGTGCTTTAGGCAGGAAAACTTGAAACTTTTTCTATTCTTTTCTCAATGTGTGCCCTTAGGGCACATGTTAGAGAAACCGAAAGGGTTTTTTGTCAAAAACTACCTTATATTTAGGGGTATTTGTAAAAATACTACCTTATATTATTTTTCTTGTTTTAGACTACCTTCGTTTTCTCATTTTTTGGTCAATAACTATCTATGCCGAAAATATAGCGAGATTTGGTCTATTTAGCGACATTAACCTATCTCATATGTCTTTGTTAACACCAAACAACAATAATCAATCACATTCAATCGACAATTTGACTTCAGATAAGAAAAATTTATGAATTTCACATTTCAATAATAACTACAAACATCTACTAAAGTTAAGCGTCACTTCCCAAAATCAGGCCTAAGTAAGATTAAAACATAAAAGAGTCATGTGAGACAGGTTAAAGCCGCAAAACAGACCAAATATGTCTAGACTCTTAGCGTAGGTAGTTATTGACCAAAAAATGAGAAATCAAAGGTAGTCTAAAACAAGAAAAATAATATAAGGTAGTATTTTTACAAATACCCCTAAATATAAGGTAGTTTTTGACAAAAAATCCAAACCGAAATAAAATATATAAGATGATAATTGCAATAACCAAGACGAAAATGATTGGGGATGTTATATGTTCTGTATAAACAAAACTACCAAAAACAAGAGAATAAAAAGACAAACATTGGAAAATTACCTTCTGGAACTCTGTCATAGCCATGAAGAGAACATTCCGGATAGTATGGTACTGCATTGCCCAGTAAGAAATATTTAATACACCACATGGAATTAAAATTCTATTCAGCAAACACATACACGTGACTTGTCAAAAACAAGGCCTTTAATAGCGGGTAGAAACATCAGGAAATATGTAATACAATTGAAAGCTATCTAACTGTGTATCAACGAGCCTCTGATAAGAGTGACTCCTACAATGACATGGCAGTTCATCATTACACTTAGAGGTCTAGGCGAAAATAAGCACTTAATGGCTCACAACCACGTGCGACCAAAGTGACTCGTTTGATAAATAGGTGACGCTTGAGGTGGACCCCACTTCACCTATGTTCGGAAACAAATTCAATTATGTTTTCAAAAAGTATGTACACTTCAAATGTAACTCGCGCATTAAGTATTAACCATCAAAAACCTACTTGTAACTAGTTTATCAAGTATTTTGTACCTAACCTGTTTATTAGTCATTTACAAAATCGGCTCCTGCTCAACTCAGGGTTTGATTAGCCAAACAAGTCAAACTCGAGTTGAGTTTGAAGAATGAGGTTGACATACTTGACAGACAACTCGAACTTGACATGTCCCCCCTTTTATGTTTGAGCTGGGGCTTCACTATTGATAAATGAACCCAGTGTAGACCCTCGACTACTCAGCTTCTTTACAGTAGCAAAATAGATTACAATAAAAATTTACTGTCCAAATTTCAGGGCGTTTAACGGTTAGAACAAACCAACTGCATTCAATTAGAGAAGAATATCAAATCAATCAGGAGGGCAATCCTACATTCCTACACGTAACAATGGTCTGACGGCATGATCTTTCATGATAGATTTAGGCTTTTAGAGCAACCTGATGTATAGCATTTAATAGGGGAGTATATTAGAAGTAATTAGGCAAATAACAGGGGGTTTTGGAGCAGTTTTGCAAGCAAAATTGAGGAAATCCCGACTTTCATCCTAACTAAGTAAATGATCGGTTTTGGACATGTTTCAACAAGACCAAGAAGAAAGAACGAACCATGCACTTTGAGGCCCAAGAATGAAAGACAAGGATGCCCAAAAGAACGGGGTCAACTAAAGTAAAAGCGGGCAAGCAATAAAAGGGCGGAGCACTAGCCAGAAACAAGGCGCAGTTCATGCCTAAGCGCCGTCACAGACATTTTTAAAGCTACTTTTGTGTTTCTCACGCCCATTTTCGTTCTTTCATATAAATAGGCCTAATTCATGAGGTTTTACATATTCTGAAAAATACTTGGTTGGAGAGGTTTTCCTATGGTTTTCTGTTAATCATCTTTCTGTAGAACTAATCCCTCATCTTGGTGTAATTTGTCAAACCTTCTAATCTTGCGATTGTGAGAAAATATTAATCTTCATCTCTTGTTTCGACATTGATTCCTTATGTTCTTAATGTAATGGTTGTTTGAAATTCTCTCATTGCTTGATCATCTTTGTTTGAATTCATTCAATCATTTACTATTCTTCATATTAGATATTTAGATTTGATTGATTAATGATGTGGTGAATCTTCCCCTCATTGGATTGTTGAACATGAATGTGTTTGGGTTAGGATAAGAATCTTTTAGTGGTTAAAGGACTAAATGCTAGTTTACTGCTAATCAACATTGTCCCCTTTCCCAAGTCATTGTCTATAATGCTTTAATTGAATTAAACCCACTTGCTTTGGTTGAGTTATTTGATAATTAGGGTAGTTTAAGATGCCGAATCCCTCTAAAATTGTTATTGACAAGGGAAAGTATAATTTTTGATTAAAGAGAAAGAGTAAAGCAAGTTGTGTTTATTAAGTGACCTCTTGCAATTGATTGATTTGAAGGGTAGAGAGATTATGCCAAGTATTTCTCACCACCACCACCAACAACATTACCCCAGTGCGTACGCAGTTTTACCCTAGTCTTACCCTTGTGTTAGCAAGACAAAGAGACTGTTTCCGAATGACCAAAAATGAAAACTGCGTCGAAAACTACATCAAATGAGAGTAATGAATCTTTGACTCCATAGAAAAATGGAAAAACAAGCATTTCTAACCAATTTGGTTTCCCTCCAAAATGCACTTACGTAAATAAGGAAACAAATGGAACTTTCCTTCGTTAAACTATTACACTTCCATTAAATATAATTTAATTATTAAACTATAATCTTTTCATTAAAAAACTAAAATATAATCTTTTAATTAATAAAATAAATAAAATTGGAATAAAATTAAAAACGGCACATTGCTAAAACTGTCATTGGGAGCGTATACTTACTTCGTATAAATAAAAACAAAAATATAAATTGCTACTATTAGGTACGCAACCAAAAAAAACTTTAATTAAAATAAGGGTCATGCTCATTCATGGACATGATTACTCAATCATGGACATAAATGACCATTATACCCTTGTCATTTCTACCCCTTATTTTCCATCTTAATTGAATATAATAAATCTCTCAATTACCCCACCATCCAACCACCGACCAGACTAGCCACCGCACCACTCACACCACCGCACCACCCGTTTCAACCGAGTCGGTCATTTCCTAAAATCTGAGAGAAGTACTAAGCCAGATTTCTCAACCCTCATCCATTATTATCTCATCTCAATTTACGTCACAATTGTTGCGGTCTATGATGCTCGGACTCGGATACGAGGATCCGACACGGATCCGAGGGTCCGATCCTTGAAATCTCAAAAACAAGGACTCGGATACGAGGATCCTAATTTGATTTGGACTCGGCTAATGTTTTATTTTTTTGAAAATAAATTGATTATTAGTTAAACAAGTCAAAGAAAAGAAAGGAAAAGTAGTTTTTTCATTTTTAACATGAATGAAGACTTTATTACGGCATTAAATTCATGTCAAGATCACTCTTGATATAGGGCTGTACAAAACAGATGTTAAAAACAAAACACTCTCACACCGATTTCTCATAGAAGGATCCGTCAAGGATCCATGTCCGGCTCCGTGTCCGGATCCTCAGGGTCAGGTGAAGAGTCCGAGCATCACAGGTTGCGGTATCCATGCGCAAACTTATCAATTCTTATTATACAGATGTTTGTAAAGCAAAGTAAGAATTTAGTAACTTAGTTGGCATACATTCGAGCCTCCCAAAGTATGTTATTGATACTAATCCATGAGCATGGTCCGTTCCCCGTCATTTCTGTATGCCATGTAGTTTGTACAGGCGTGTTCCCTTTTTCGTTCCCAATAATTTCTTTAAACCCTAATTTCATTAGTCTATATCAATTTAATTCCCCTGATTTGATAGTTAATAAATTTGAATTATTACTCGATCGACATGAGAACTAACGTACATAATTGAGTAATTTAAACGGATTTGATTAATTTTGGGAAAAGAGAATTAGAGAGAGTTTGTTTACTTTGTTTTTGAGGGAAGGGTAAGTTATGGAAAAGTGATGACAAAAAGTCCATAAAAGAGTAATCTTTGTCCATGAAAGAGCAACTACGTAAAATAATTGAGAAAATTTATAAAATGAAATCATTGGCTTTGAGTTAAGATAATACGGAGTATTTTCATTAAAATACACATTTCATGATATTACTCAATTTGCCTTGATTAATTTTGCATTCAAATACAATGAGCTAAAATATGAAAATTGATGAGGCGCCAATTTAAAATGTATTAAGTAATTTACTAAAAGATAAAAACATTATATATACCGCGACTTAGAGCGCAACGGCCGAGTTGAGGACAATTCCGAGACGTCGTTTACCGCGATGGCGCGATTTTAAATCATGCTTGACACTTAAGAATGGGTGAGGGTGCTTCGTTTAAACCAAAAATAATTTGAATTTTTTTTCCTGATTGTAGCTGGCTCAAGACACCTTAACTCACACCGTTATTGGAGACATGTAGCTAAACCTAGCAAACGGGTCAATTGGGTCGAGTTAGGTCGGGTAGTATTTGCAAGGATTCGGGTTTTGCTGATTCTTTTCGGGTTCAGGTTAATTTCGAGTGTATTATTATCAAGCTATTTAGGTATAATGATTAGTATGTGACAATAAGGTTGCGGGTCAAACTTGGATCCTCTGTTCCAGTGTGGTACGGGTTGGATCGAGTTTGTCAGTCCTACTTGTAGCCAAGTCTAACTAACATAGCAGAATTAGCAACCCAGGTCCTATAAAAGTTTGGAGGAAAGAGATATCTCAATTCAGCTATTTGCTGCTCTTTACAGTAAATGAACCCTGTTGGCATTCATTCACAACTTTAGTCTTTACACATTCAAACCTATGCAAACATGTTCCTTTCCATTGAGAGAAATGCCTTAAACTTACTACAGGACGTAAAAGGTGTACCTTTAACAAGTGAGAGCAACCAGCATCAATTGCAGTGTCAGACCATGAACTCCCTATGGTCTTCGTCACAATAAACCTTGACCAACCAGGGATAAGCCCCATCAGTGCAACAAATAAGCTAAATATTAAACGCAGTGTAGGAGACCTGAAAAGGACGAATATTGGGTGTCATTTGTTGAGTATGAAATATATGCCAAGCATGATCAAATAGCATTTAGAATGTTAGTATAGGGTGCTGGATCATTCATGCAATTTCTGGCTTTGTATCAGGTGTTGGATTAAGCAGTTCGCGTTGTACATTGTACGTTATGTTGGTGTGAGTGCGCACATGGCAAGGACTAACGAAGGTAACTAAACCGAGTAAGTCATCTGTTTTATCCGTTAGATTTCACTAATGCTCAATTCGACTTGAAGTCCCAAATAGAATACGTAATTAGAAGTCAATATAACATCCAAAGTACTGGTTTGGAGTTTTTCATCCAGAACTTAGGCTACATATGCTTCCGCTTATTCATTTCCAAGTTTTCAGATCAATGGTTAGGTTTGATTAAACATAAGGTCGGAAATGGGGGAACACGTTCGATTCTAAGATGATGGGAACAAAACAAATGTAACCTTCTCAACTTTATTTCCCAACATTTTTTGTCTTTCTAATTACACAATGCCATCATCTCAAATTTCATCAATTTTATGGGGATTCTTAGAATTTGTTTTACAAAGGTTTCCTTAATGATGGGAGATGGATTAGCTAATGGCGTCAATTTCTATATAGGATGCTTTTCTTTTGATGGGAGGTGCTGAAGTTAACATTTGGTAGGCTCATTCATCATCTCACTACACCAATATCATCTATATAAGCTTGATAATGAAAGGCATTTTTAAGCTAGGCGGCTTTTGCTAGACTATTGTACTAGGTAGAAACGTAGAATAAACACTTCCGAGAGTTCCGACAATATTCAGAGGCACAAGCCCGGCACATCTACTAGTCCAAACTCCAAATGCATGTGTCATGTACTGGTATAGTTGTGAGAAATGCAAGCCTTCATGCCTCGTGGATGTAGCTTATAATTTGTGGTTGAGGTTGATTAGTATTTGGGGTGATCCCTGTTCAACCGAAGTTTTAATAGCATTTTAATTTCGAGGCTTGGGCAGTACAAAAGGTGGTGAAGTGGAAAACAGATATGGAGATATGATGTGTTAGTTTGTTACTTGATGTATCTAGGTAGACCGCAATTATGATATATATTCATGGTCGAGACATTCTTTTGATTATACTTGTGGAAGGGTTATACTTCTAGCATATTTATAGGCCAAAGCAATAGCGTTTTAAGGGTATCTGAATTACATTTCTACAACGGAACTAAAGATCTTGAATATGAGAACTCCATGTTCTCTGTTGCTCTTTTAATAATCTCAAGCTATTTCATTGTTCTATTAAACAAAAATGGGTGCAGAAAAGACGCTTCCTTGAAGCTTTCCAAGCTGAGAGTCTGAGACTAATTCTTGCTACTGTATCTACAAATTACTAAATTCTTGCCACCAATTAATTCTCTCATATGGCTCTCACCACAGGCGAGGTAAAATAGCAATCTCATTCATACCGCACTGCATCTTTACTTGAGGAAGTGCAGGTAAAGAGGATGTTTCCAATGCGAGAAGTGAGCCAAAATTGACCAGTGACTTTAATGCGATGGATTGTCAAGATGCCAGGCAATTAAGTTTGTAAACAATAAAAAGTATAAAGCTATTATTTTGGAAGAACCCTATATAAAGTAGAGGAATGATAGACAGCTGCTAGCAAATGATGATCATATTTCGTACAAGTATGAAGATAGATATTTACGCTGTTAGCTTCTTGATTGCAGTTTGCTTTGACGATTCAGCATTTAGAGTTAAAAATGGATATAGCCCAACAAAATAAACAACCTGAAAGACACGAATTTAATCAAAAATAATTAATTGTGTTACAGAAAATACAAAAAAAGCATGTAAAAGTTTAGTTGCAATTAAACTGAGCACCTTGTGTGAAGCTCTTTTGAAAACTTCAATTGATATATAAGATCCAACAGAATGTCCAACCTTCAAAAATATCTAGAAATCAGATCCCGTAGTAAACTGCAGAATACTCAAAAACAGTTGCTCAAAACTTCAGAGTGATACACATAACTTGTTGCCACCAACAGGCAGAACAAGTGTCCTGAATCCTCTGAATTACATTTTCAAGCTAATGGCTTGATATAGTAACTTTGCAAACATCACAAAATAAATATCCAACACAACCGAGATAAGACTCTTCAATATATTTTATTTATTCATCATTATTGTGAGCATATTACCAATGTTCTCGCAAATTCCAACAAATATAGAGTTCAAGAGCATGTTTGTTGTAAGCTAATGGAGTATCTTGATTAAATAATAAATCAAAGGGGTGACCGCCCATGTACAAAATGTCAGCACAACATGTCACACCTATAGAAACTGACGACAAGGGGATTAAGCTCTCAACCTATCATGAGTAATCTTATCTAAAAAGGTAAAAAGAGAGCGAAAGATGAGTCCCGGTGAGTATGAAGTGCTTAACTCCACTCAAGAAACGAAATTGGAATTGTTGTAGTGTAGAAGCTTTGTCAGCAAAATTACAATGATTCCTTTTGTTCCAAGTAATGTTGTACTAAGGTGTTACAAGTTTAGTCCTCCATCTGTTAGCGTTGTCCTTACATTTGCTCAACTACTTAGTGGGGATAGATTGGCTTTTGAAAGACATGGAATTTAAAATTCCCATGAACTGCGGAAACAAAGTTTGTTTTCGGTGTTATTTTTAGAAAAGAAAAACAAAACAAAATGAGGGATTGCAAATTCACATGATTTGGGACATAGGAAATTATTTCATTAAACTTCCAATTCCTATATTAACCAAACGACCACTTAGGTAATGCTAACATACACCCAATTGCAAGGTGACGCAGATACCGAAAGGCATAATATCACAATATAATGATTTCACTGGTGAAAAATCCTCCGAGCCAAAAAGCATTTAATATCATTAAAGATAGCTGCAAGAACAAAATTCAAATGGGGTTTACTTACCAGTATCACTGGAATGTTACTGTTCTGGAGCTCATGGGTAATAAAATCCACCTTCAGGAGCAAATATAATATTGTAATTAGACTACACATCATTAGCTAGTTTGCCAAAATGGATAATTAATTTTTATAATATCATCGTCACTGGCAGCCAGAAGGCACCCTTAATTGAGATATTCAGCTCAACTATCTTGATTATGAAGTTGATTACAGCAACCACATTACCCCATTGCCTCAATGGCTCCCTCAAATTGGGAGGTAGGGGGGTCGAATGTATGCAATCTTGCCCTTGTGTTAGCAACACAGAAGACTGTTTCAAAACAGGCCAAGATGAAAATTACGTTGAGAATTGCATCGAAGGGCTGCTACTTCACAAGAGAAAGAAGCTCAACCACTTTAGTGAGCCATTTTGCTTTATTCCATCGTAATCTAGATGGACCAGAACCAAAGAGTAACGAGTCTTTGGCTCCATTGGAAATGATATGTGAAGAGAGATACATACAGCTGTTGCCAATAAAAGACAAAGAAATACCTTGTGGTTGATTTGTTCCTCCAATGTGAATAAACGCCCATGTTCCCAATCCTATAAAACATACAGAATGGAGAAAGGGAGACATTTTAGAAGTAGTATTATTAACCTGGAAAGAAACTTCACCAAGTATAATAAGAAAATCTACACACTTCGCAAAAATTTCAAAAGCACGCTCATAACCACATAAATAGCACAAAGCCCTCTAGTTACACTTACACTTCATTGTCTTTTGCAGAAACAAGCCTTTCGAAAATTCATAACAGAAGACTTCATATAAGTCTCAAACCGTTCACAAATGGTGGACCCTATATTCATGGGCTTTTGAGTGTGATGAAATTAATGAAAGTAATCCCCAGGTTGCTTGCAATTTTTATATAGTAAAGTAATAGTTCGTCGATGCAATTCTTGACTCCATTTTTGTTATAGGCTACAGGTCATCCATAAACACTTTCAGCACACAGGCAATGTTTCGTACATCTGACTCCCTTTGGAGCCTAAGGCGGGAGTCTATGAGACAACGGGGCAACGTTTCTGTAGGTCAATCAGTTCACCCATATTAAGCAAAGCATGCATTTCCCACACAAAGCAAAAGATGCCAAAAGTGACAATTTCTACCTTAGGCAACATACGGTCTTCAAACTATTAACATAACTTTCGGTATATACAGTAAAATAATACTCCCTCCATTCAACAATTATCACCCCATTTCTCTATTATATGTGAGAGGTATTATATTGAAATGGGGTGATAATTGTTGAATGGAGGGAGTAGATAATCATGGGACACAAATCATAGTTGATAGCTTAGGTAATTAGAAGGCTCGACGCTAATGGTCATATATTCATACCACAGTTAACGATGTTAATATATTTAAAGCAATGCTGGGCTTTGACAAGTACATACCTTAGTCGTAAATGCAGGATATGTGCCCAATAGCTGAGAATCAAACAAAAGAACTTTATTGAGAAATGTTTGTTACTTATTTCTGTCATGTGTATTAAAGCACAAGGAAAACTAATAGCATACCTGTGACTGATGCATTTCCTTGAAGTAGCTCATACAATGATTCGACGAAGTCCTTGTAAAAATTAATAATACCTGCAGTTCAAATCAGTACAATCCAAGGTCATTTCTTCACCAACCCTAAGAGGTAAGAAGAGTAGAAGATGATGAAGAAGAAAAAAGAACCTGGATTTCCAGGTATGAATAAGATGTGCAATGTGGGATTTGGAGAGTGAATTTCCAGCAACTCAGTCATATGACTGCACCCACCAAATAAAAACATATCAAGCAGTGATTTATTTAACTTACATAAAACAGTATATCATTCGTGAAAGTGGTAAACAAGCCCCTTAAGTTTACTTCTACGTGAGATTAAGCCCCTTAAGTTTGATTTGGAGTAAATAACCCCCTTAACTTTGCTATAAAGTGAAATCAAACCCCTTTTATTTTTCCGGCCAAAATCTCCCCGGATTTTTCAATTTCTCACCAATTTCTCATATCGGTGTATATATTAGGTATAAATTTCACTCCTTATTACTTTATACATGTAGATGTATCGCAATATTTATAGCTTCTTAAAAAACACATGATTATAACTCTTGATATTAACAATCAAAATGCCGACTAAAATGTGAATGAAGAATAATTATGAATTCCAGTAATTGCGCACACTCAATAATCGTACAACATATTTTTCCCTACCAACACCCTTGAATGATGCTAAGAATAATAGCTGCATCTTGAACAATTTAATTTGTAATTTTGGAGGGGAAGACCAAGTTGGCAAACCATAGATTTGATCTTAGATTACCGAGCAAACAACTCGACAGTTTTTGAGGATCATCATCACCACCCTTACTTGATGACAGGAGCACACAAATGAAAAAGTAAACGTATACGAGAGAAATTTATACCTAATATGTACACCGATATGAGAAATTGGTGAGAAATTGAAAAATCAGGTGAAATTTTGGCTGGAAAAATAAAAGGGGCTTGATTTCAGTTTATATCAAAGTTAAGGGGGTTATTTACTCCAAATCAAACTTAAGGGGCTTAATCTCACGTAGAAGTAAACTTAAGGGGGTTGTTTACCACTTTCGCGTCATTGGTAACGCATTTTCCATTTTGGGTGAATCCAATGACTCGTTATTCCTTGGTTCTTTGGTTATGGATTGTGATGGAATACAGAAAAAGGGCTCCATATACTGGTTGCGCTTTTTCATTATTGTGAAGTGGAAGTCATTTCATACAATTCCCGACACATTTTTCATTCTATTCATTCGAAAACAGCTTTTTCTAATGGGTATGTTTGTGTAGTAGTGTTGTTTATCCATCCCCCAAATTCTCATTGTAGACGGCGCTTTTCGTCTACAGCTGTATGCGAGGGCAAATGTCGCCATTTTAACGACAAAAAGTGACCATTTTAAGGACAGAATGTTACCACTTAAAAAATTTGTTCTGGTAACTTTTCATCAAAAAATGGTTTTTTTTTTATTGTAAATGGGTCACATTTACTCCGTCTTCAGCTTAAGACGAAAAGTGACCGGTCTTAAGAGACTTATTGCATCCATAAACAATAACTACTGTAAGATGAATCTAGCTAGTAAAATCACGCGTGAAATTAGCAAGGAAAGGGAAATAAACGAAAAGAAGGAAAAAAAATACCCAGATAAATTGCAGAAACGAGGGCTTGCTTTAATAGAGTGATCAGAGTTGACACTAAGAAAACCCATTTGAGAAGAGTTGTAATGTCGATTAAACTTGAACCTGAAACAATCATAGTAAGCAAAATTGGGCACTTAAATAAGTAGTGTATAATTTGTATACGATTTTCAGAGAGTAGAGATTACCTGAATCTGATGGGTGATGATAATTGATAAGTAGAGGGAAGGTGGAACAATGGCAGTGGTAGTACAAGTGCTAGCGCATTGTAATAATCGAAACATTTGTTTCCTTCTCTTTCTTTATTTAACTGATGGGATCATTTCAGGTTTGAGATAGATTTTAGCTGGTTTGGCTTCTCAATTCATTCTCAGGTTGATTTTTAACTAGTTGGAGTTGAATTCTAGATATCTAGCGACTTTTAAAATTACTTAATGTTCAATACTTTTATATAAACATAGTTTATAAATAGACTAACAAAAGTTGATGTCAACTCGAAAAACCAACCCGACTTATCCGAAAACCGACTCGGTGGAACGCAAAGATTCGCTTAACCAAAACCCACATGAACCGACCTGAATGTTAACCTATAAACCGATAGAACCCGAAATAAAAGCACCGGGACCGACTTGTGTCTCGACTTGAACCAACCCGAAACCCGTTTCACCACAAACCCGACCTGACGCGAACCGAGCTGAACTGACCTGTAAGTCAAAGCTGAATCCATTTTACTCGACCCAAACTCACCTCGGCCTATAACCGGATAATTTTTTTTAAAACTAAAATTTGCTTGTAATTTTTCGTTAACAAATTTAAGAAATTTATAAAGCATTTTCTTTTGCAAAACAAAACGTAATCTCCAGATAAAAAGTTGAGAAATGTTAGCGGTAGTAAATAAAGTACACTATTCTTGGTGCGCGGATCAAGGCGGCGTACATTTGATGACGTGGCACCTTGAATAAGGTATTAAAAGATGATGCAACCGTTTTACAACGTAGTAAAGATGTTAAAACGCGATTTTGGTTCATTGAATGAATTTGTAACATGTTATTGGTCGATTAACAACGTTACAACGAGACGAGAAATGATGAAATGTGGTATCTAGTATCGAGGATTGTTAATAACTCGTCTTGGAAGGTTGTGTGGAGCACACGTGTAACACCTCCTTCTTACCCGGCCAAGTTATTGGGGAGATGTTACCATCTCGGTTTTCCGAGGCGGTGAATCAGAGATACAATCAAGAAACATTTATTATAAATGATAGTTTAGTGAATTACATAACCGTAAACAAATGAATAAATGAATACAAGTCATACTATTACGACCCTCTAAAAAAGACTATCTCATGCCAACTCGATTCCAAGTATGAAGCTCGTCCGTCTCCCGCCTGACACCAAATACAACTCAGATTAACACCGCTCCCCCATATGATCGGAAATATCATATGGATCGACCTGAAACCACCGGGAAATAGGTGACAATTACACGGACACACAACACGTTAGTTTCAATAAATAAACATAAGACACAACGTAATAAATAAAAATGCAACATGTAAATGATATGAATGAGACACGATTATACAATCACCAAGCCGGTACCGGGACACGCCTAGACGTAACCACAACCATCGGTGCCAGGGACACGCCCACGACAACTCATCTCACAAACAGGTACCTGGACACGCCCAGACGTACTGGGTCCAGAAGCCAACCGGATCCCCTGCCAGACGGCGTGTCTCAACCACACGAGTCCCTCCGTACTCAAGTCATTAATGTGCGCATCCCTCTTGGAGTGTGTTGAACCATATAGTATATATGTTTATGTTTTTATGATATCAAGAGTGCTTTATATTTTATATACTCGTTGCGCGTAATTGTTTGCTTAGTCTTTTAGATTAGACTTATCCCTTACAAGCAATTAAGAAGATTTGTGGTGGAAGTATATCGTGATCAAGCCTCAATCAAAGATCAAGATTATGAAAGAATTATTCAAGCATTATGAGAAGACGAAGTCCGTCTAAAGGTTAAATCAAGCTTGGATGATGAAGTAGCCTATACTCGAAGATCTCCTAAGAAGATTAGAATAGTATAGGTGATTATCTCGTAATGATAGCTAAGAGTGAATTTCTTGTACTGGTAAAGTTATAGCTTGGCAGCTAAAAGAGCTCAATGTTATAGCTCTTCTACTATAACATTGAGATGTTGAGTTTATACTACACGACTTAAAATGTTTTCAAAATAGTTTTTGAAAAATGTTTTTGTCTCTTTTAAATGTTCTAGCAAAAGTATTTATCTAGTAAGCTCGGTTTAATACGAAGTGTGGATTTATGATTAAAACATGTAATTAGTAATTGTATTGGATCAACTTATGAGTTGAGACCTATTACTAATTAGGGTTTTAATATAGCATACTCCTAAACCCTAAAAATCTAAACCTAATTCGAGCTAGGGTTGACACGAAAAACGAGGCTTATGAGCTGTGTTGTTTCGTGCAACCTAAGGTGTAAAAGATTATTTTTAATAAGATCTTATTCTCTAGAATTATCTTATTATATCTTTTATATTTAACTTGATATGGTGATTTATGATAAAAATATTTTTATTATGGAAATCTTATCATATCTTAAGATTTATGGAAAAGATAATAGAAGATAATTTATATTCTATCTTTTGGAATATCTTTTATTATCTCTTAGGGTTTTTAAGGAAAGAAATATTATAAGATATGATTTTCATATCTTTATTTCGGCCATTAGGGTTTTCGACTAAACCGTGAGGCATGCTTCATTCTTCACTATAAATACTTTACATCTTGCAACATTTAAAGTAAGACCTTTAAGCATAAAAATTGATTTGATTTTAAAAGCAAAACAGTGTTTCGAAAGAAAGAAAACCGATTTGCAACTTTCGAAAAAGGTCGTGTGTTTATAAACTCGTATGTTCGTTTGTTAGTTATCGTTATAAGATAATAGTGCTCAATCGATTTCTTACTTGTTCATTAACGTGAACCTTTGCATGAATCATTAGTGCTTTCTTATTAGCGTAAGTTAGTCACTCGAGTATTTAACGATACTCATTGAGTTACAACTAGAGTTAGTTGTACGAGTTGGGTTAGTAAATTTTTAATCCGTAGAAAGGTACTAAATTTATTAATCGAGAATAGTGGACGTAGATTTTGACTTGTGAAACTGAACCACTTCAAAAATCCGTGTGTCTCTCTTTCTTTCGTTTATTTGCTTTGCTTTTAATTCGTTAATTAGTTAATTAGGTAAAGTTTAACCAATAAACTTTAAATAATTAATTATACATACACAATCGTAAAAGTAGGTAAAAGTTTTGATACTCAATTCACCCCCCCCCCCCCCCCTCTTGAGTATTTCGGATCGATAGACTCTTCAATTGGTATCAGAGCCTCATGCTCTTGATTGCCTAACTACAAAGAGGCTGATCTATCTTTTTCTTATTTATCTTATCGTTTTATATTCCGCTGCCTATCACGTGATAAATGGATTTCAAATACCTCAAGTGTCCCGTCTTTGATGGGAAGAATTATGGGTTATGGAAAAACATCATGACTCACTATGTGAAAGGTCATGATTGGGAGTGCTGGAGGATTATCCAAAACGGGCCGCACAAAATCCTTGTTGCATCCGCTGAAGGCACTACATATGAGAAGAAGGAAGACGACTATGTCGAGGCCGACTACAAGAAAGTCGAGAAGAACTCTAAAGTTATAAGTCTATTGCAGAACGACATGACCTCTACAGAGTTCGATCCGTTTTTTTCGTGTACAACGGCCAAGGAGATATGGGATGGCCTCGAACTAGCTTATGAAAGTACTTCCATTGTTAGGAAGCACCGTATAGATCTGCTAATGCAGAAATATGAGCTATTCATTATGGAGCCTAATGAGTCATTGGATAGGATGTCTGCACGATTTTCAAGTATAATAAACGAACTGAAAAACCTAGGAAGGAAGTTCAATACAGAGGACATTGCAAGGAAGGTTCTTAGGAGCCTGACTAAGAAGTGGCGTGCCAAAGTCACAGCAATGGAGGAATCACGAGATCTTGAAAACCTATCCTACCAAGAGCTCATTGGTGCTCTCATGGCACATGAAATTACTCTTAATAAAGATGACGCTGAACCAAGCAGAAGTAAAAGTATGGCTTTGAAAAGCGAAGATGTTAACTCCGACATAGAAGATGAAATCGTCTTGTTTGCACGCCGTTTTAAAAATAGGATCTTTCGAAACAAACAAGCAAAATCATCTTACAACAATAATAAGTCGTCTAACAAGAAAGTAACAGAATCAAAGTCATCATTTGCAAACAGAGGTTGCTTCAAGTGTGGAGAATATAATCACATGATCAAGGACTGTCCAACATGGGAGAAAATCAAGGACAAGGCAAAACGCGAGAAGACAAAAAAGGAGTTCAAACAAGTAATGATGGCTTCGTGTTGGGGTGATCTTGATTCAGAAGATGATGAAGGATCCGAAGATGACGAAGTAGCTAACCTTTGTCTCAGCAGTGTCAGTCTTGACCTAATCTCCGACAGCGATGATGAAAGCACGGATTCTCAATCAAACTATTGCCTTCTTGGAGAATCGGACGAAGATGACGATGAAGAGGTAAGTTATCTGGAATTCAAAAAACACGTTAAGAAATTATCTAAAAGTGGCCTAATTGAATTTTTTGAGCAATCCCTCGATAAATGTCATGAACAGAATTTGGAGTTAAAAGATCTGAAGGAACAGATTTTTGATATTGCAGAGGAGAATCATACTCTAAAGGCCAAAGCTAAGAAGCTGAAATCTAAAGTTACAGCTGATAAAGCTACAACATTAGATATTGCTATAGCTGAAAAGAAGGAATTAGAGTCCAAGGTTATGTTAATGAAGCTATAACTTCAAACCTAAAGCTTAATATTAAGCACCTTCAAGCCAAAGTTATAGCTAATGAAGCTATAACTTTAGAACTTAGAAAAGGCAAAGAACTCTTAGAGACTAAGGTCACATCTAATGAAGCAGTGATCTTAGACCAAAAGAAAGAGATAGATTCTCTCTCAAAGCAATTAAAGGAATCTAAAACTGAAATAATCAATGTTAAGAAACAACACTCGGATGTTTTACTTATTCTTAACAAAAGGTTCCAAGGCTTTCGTGACAATTATAAGAAAGAAAACGACAATGATCACACGAAATGTCAAGAAGAAATCAAAATCCTAAAAGACTTACTCTTACATGCTAGGAAAGTCCATGATAAGTGGGAAGGTAGCGCAAAAGTCATGAACTTCCTAACCGAATAATCTGACAATAATATGAAGATGGGGTTAGGACATGAGTGCTACAGCCGTAGAGATCACTCTAAATGCAAATCAACACCTTCGGATTTTAATTTCAGAAAAAGGAAATGTGCTGATCTTCCTGAATATCTGATTTGTAATTACTGTGGTCATACGGGTCACATCCAAGACAATTGTGTCAAAAGAGCGCATGATATACGGAAAAATACCGACCATGCTAAAACGGTTGATACAACAATAGAGGATGATGAATCTCCTATAAATGAACCTAACGAACAAAGAAACAACAACTATCGTTGGTTCTATGACATGGCGTTTGACTACACCAAGAAACCTAGCACTTCACAAACTCCTTGTCGACCTAAACATAACAAACTTAATCACAAGGAAAACAGTCATGTTAGACCTAGAAAAATTCCTAGACCTAAAGAAATCCCTAAACCTAGAACTCCTCCTAAACAAAGTCACCCAAGGTTTAGAAAAATGACCATTAGACGAGTTTGGGTTCGAAAGGATTTGGTATATAGAGTAACTAATCATAAGGGACCCAACTTAGCTTGGGTGCCTAAAAACTGTATCTAATCCTTTCTGCGGGTAATAGTGAAAGAAAACAATCAATGGTATCTTGACAGTGGATGCTCAAGACACATGACTAGAGACAAGAATTTGTTTCTTTCACTCAAACCTTTCAACGGAGGAAAGGTGACGTTTGGGGACAATAAAAAGGGAAAAGTGATCGGTGTTGGCAAAGCGGAATTTCTAAGTCACACGCAATCAGCGATGTCTATTTAGTGGATGGTCTCAAGCATAATCTACTTAGCATATCTCAACTATGCGACAAAGGTAACAAAGTTGTTTTTCATACTGATGGTTATCGCATTATCATTGAAGGAATTAGTAATGTTATTCTTGAAGGCCATAGGAAAAGGAACGTATATATGGTAGATTTAAATGTTATGCCTACTAACTCTTTTACATGCATAAAAGTTACTCTTGATAATCCCTGTTTGTGGCACAAACGGTTCGGCCACATTAGCTCACTAACCTTGAACAAACTCAGGAAGTGGGACTTGGTTGAAGGGTTACCTAAGATCAAGTTCGACCAAGAAAAGATGTGTGACACGTGTGCCAGGTGCAAACAAGTGAGATTATCTTTCAAACCGAAAAGAGTAGTAAGTACAAATCATGCTTTGGAATTGGTACACATGGATCTTTGTGGTCCTATGAAGGTAAGAAGTCGAGGAGGATCCAGGTATGTCTTTGTCCTCGTAGATGACTACTCAAGGTATGTATGGCCTATCTTCCTTCATTCAAAAGATGAGACCTTTGATGAATTTGATTGTCTTATAAAACTTGTTCAAAATAAATATAAGACTAACCTTGTGTCTATTCGTACGGATCATGGCATTGAATTTGATAATCAAGCCTTCATAGAATATTGTAAAGTTAATGGTGTAGGACATAACTTTTCCGCACCAAGAACTCTGATGTGACCATAATTGGCGCATATTTAGCCCCCGAATTACCCTTGTTTCCATGCTTTTTAGTGCTTATTTGGGTCATTTCTTATCTTTAGTTCTTTGTTTTGCATATTCTTTGAGATTTTGATCCCTTGGTAGGAAAGGAGTAAGAATCTTGCATTTTCATGGCAAATCAAGACTAAATTGATCAAATTCAATGACCAAGCATCAAGGAGAGACAAGATTAGAAGGCCTTTGTACATATCATAGTAGAAGAGCAATGTTGAGAAAGGATCCTTGAGTCCCCAAGGAAATCCCCAAGGAATTTATGAAGAAAAGGGAAGAAAAAGAAGAAGTATCACGCGACGACAATCCGAGCGGATTATCGGCAATCCGCCCGTCCCGCCTATCCACAATCCGAGCGTCCCCAGTGAATCCGCTCGATTCCCCTCAAAGAATCCGCCCGGATTCCCCGAATCCGCTCGGATTCCTTCGACCAAATCCGCCGTCCCCGACCCTAATCCGCCCGGATTCCTTCACAGCGCGGGTTGTCTTCTTCAAGCTACGAAAAGAGAAGCCCTTCTCTCCAAAAATACCGGCTTCTCCTTGCTCTACTTAAAAAGTGTAATTACTAGTTTAGCCCTTAGTTAACCCTAATGCATCCTCCCTAATTTTCACTATAAATACCCCATTAGTCTAATTAGAGGAGCATGTTCTTCTTATCAATAATTAGTGTAGTTAATATCAATCAAATCTCTCTTCAATATTGTAATCAAGTATTAATCAAGTTTTAATCCAAGTTTTAGTTCTTTAATCTCTTTGTTCATCCTTTATTTTGGGTAATTGAAGATTATTTGGGTTATTATTGGGAGATTGACAACCTCTCAATCTAGCATTCAAGTACTTCTATTATTCTTGCTTTATTATTGGAATCATTAGTAGGTATAATCTCTTAATCCCTTTTTAATTATTGTTAATTACTTTCATTTATTCATCATGTTTCATATTGTTGGTATGATTGACAACCTTGCTAGCATGATCAACATGATAATGAGTGAGTAGTCTCTTAGCTAGGGTTAATGGGTGATTAGGGAAAACCAACATGGGGAATGATTCATGCTTAAATTAATATGCTTTCATATCTTATTTGCTTGCTTGTTTTGATCTCAACTCATGCACATGTTATATTTGATGAAATGCTAAGCCTATGAATCCTTGCATTTACTATCATCTCCTATCTTTTCAATGAGACTTGTAAGACATAACCCAACTCGAGTCTCATTAGACCATGCATGTTGTTGAGTAGGGAAGATTAAGTCGACTTGTAGGTGTTGTACAATCTAATCGATTCGGCTCCGGGACCCAAACTTTCCTAGGATTGTAAGATATAACCTAACTCAATCCATCACAACAATAATTGCTTGCTTATAATTTGAGAACATGTTTGTATGATCATATCCCATGATTCCCCTATGATCCCATGACACCCTAGTGCCTTTAATCAATTGTTTACACCCCTTTTTATTCATCTTGCTTGATTATTTTCATTGTTATTCTAGTTTAGTAACCTTCTACATCAACCCAATTTGTGACACCCCTTAGACACCACTAGTTACAATAGAAATCTCATTTCAACTCCCGTCCCTTGGGATCCGACTTTTACTTGCCTCTTTACTAATTGTAGAGTTGCTTGTTAAGCTATAAATTGTGTTTTGATTCGACCGTAACCAACGACCACATCTATTTATTTGTGAATGCAAAACGGACCAATCAAACTCCACAACAAAACGGTGTCGTTGAACGTATGAATAGAACACTAGAAGATATGGCTCGTACAATGCTTTTATGTAGTGGTCTACCTCGTAACTTTTGGGCTGAAGCTATTAGTACTTCGTGTTATATCCATAATCGTGGTATGATAAGACCTATCCTTAAGAAAACTCCTTATGAACTTCTAAGAGGTCGCAAACCTAATATCTTCCATCTTCGTTGCTTTGGGAGTAAGTGCTTTGTTCACAACAATGGTAAAAATAGGTTAAGTAAGTTCGACCCTAGAAGTGATGAGGCTATTTTTATAGGGTATTCTGATCATAGCATGGCTTACAAGGTCTTCAATAAAAGAACACTTTGTACTGAGGAAAGTATTCACGTTATTTTTTATGAAGATAACGTGTTTGATAAGCCCTTACAGGATGAGGAAGAAGACTTGGACGAACCTGACTTTCGTCTTTCTAGAGACGATCCCCCAGAATTAGAATTGGAAGATAATGAGATTGAAGGAATAAATGATGAACTTGATCATTCTTCAAAGGACAAGAAAGAGAAAACCAAAGTTATAGTTGATGATACAATAACATTGTCTCAAAATAAGGATTCCCAACCCAATGTTATAGGGGATGTTACTATAACATTGAATCCAAATCAAGGTACAGCGTCCGAAGTTATAAACGGCTCTACTACAACACCTGGATTGGATTCAGGGGGAACTTCCTCCAATTCTGAGCCAAATGAAATTGGGTCAAGTTCAAATAATGATGAAGAGTCGAGTACTTCAACTAAATGGAAGTACAAGAGCTCACATCCAATGGACAATATTCTCGGCAATATTAAGAAGGGTGTTCAAACGAGACGATCCTTGAATAATTTTTGTTCATTCTACTCATTCTTATCCATGATCGAACCAACAAATATCAAAAAAGCTCTTGCAGAATCGGATTGGATTATTGCCATGCAAGAAGAACTTCAACAGTTCGAACGGAACAAAGTTTGGCACTTAGTTCCTAGACCTAAAGATCGGTCTGTTATTGGAACAAGATGGGTATTTAGGAATAAACTAGATGATGCCGGAATCATCGTTCGGAACAAAGCAAGATTGGTGGTCCAAGGCTATAATCAACAAGAAGCAATAGATTATGACGAGACTTTTGCACCTGTTGCTCGTCTTGAAGCTATTAGACTTCTGATAGCGTTCGCAGCTCATAAAGCAATGAAGCTCTTCCAAATGGATGTCCAAGACATCATTTCCAAATGGGTATCTACATGAAGAAGTCTTCGTAGAACAACCCCCTGGATTTAAGAATAACAAATTTGAAGACAATGTCTTTAAATTAGAAAAATCCCTATATGGATTAAAGCAAGCACCAAGGGCATGGTATGACAGATTATCAAAGTTTCTACTTGACAGTGGATTCAGTAGAGGATCTGTTGATAAAACTCTATTTCTAAAATTCGAGGGTTCTGACCTTTTGGTTGTTCAAATCTACGTTGACGATATCAGCTTTGGATCGACCAACCGAAGCTTGTGCAAATATTTTTCTGAGTTGATGACTTTCGAGTTCGAGATGAGTATGATGGGAGAATTGAAATTCTTCTTAGGTTTGCAAATTCAACAAACTGAGGAAGGCATTAAAATCCATCAACAAAAATATATCAAGGAATTGATTCATAAGTTCGGTATGGAAAATTCTCATGCTATACCTACTCCGATGGTTGCAGATAAGAAGTTAACTTTAGATGAAGACGGTAAACCTGTTGATGAAATAACTTACCGTGGGATGATAGGGTCGTTACTATATTTAACTGCAAGTCGACTAGATATCATATTTAGCGTATGCATTTGTGCGAGATATCAATCATCTCCCAAAGAGTCGCATATGACGGCCGTAAAAAGGATTTTGCGATACTTAATTGGAACGGCTAAGCTTTATTTATGGTATCCAATGGAGTGTAATTTCGACCTGGTCGGTTATTCTGGTGCCGACTACGCAGGATGTTCTCTAGACAAGAAAAGTACGTCAGGTGTTGCCACATTCGTTGGACCTTGCATTATTACGTGGGGTTCAAAGAAGCAGAATTCAGTTGCCATTTCAACTGCTGAAGCCGAGTATATCGCTGCAAGATTGGTATGTACTCAATTATTATGGCTTAAACAACAATTACGTGATTATGGTGTTGACGTATGATGCATTCCTATTTTATGTGATAATACTAGTGCGATCATTATTTCTAAAAACCCCGCACAACATTCACGTACTAAACATATTGAAATTAGACACCATTTTATACGTGACCATGTTGAGAAAGGGAATATAAAACTTGAATTTTGTAGTACTGAGAAACAATGGGCAGACATTTTGACAAAATCATTAGCTAGAGAACGATTTGAGACTTTACGGTTGGGAATTGGTTTAATTGGTGGCAACTAAACTTGTCATAAATATTTTATTTCCCGTATGATTGACTAGTTAAGACGAGATTGTATGTCTATGTTCATATTTTCCGTTGCAAGTACATTCTTATATAGCATTTTATTATTTTATAAGAATATTTCGTTTGCTAGTCTATTATATTTTGTGTTGTATACAAACCATAACTCCTGTTTATCACATATACATTCTAAGGTTTAGAGCTTCATAAACCAATGACATTCATGATTGGTTTTATTTAGAATGTGAGTAGTACTCCTTACATGGCATGTAATATCAAATTGCATACGCATGAAATTTGTCTCTTATTGCCTGTATACACTCGGGTTTGTGGTGGTGACACATGTGGAGAGGCGACCATTCCTTTACGTTTTACCTACTAACCTCACATTAGCCAAATTTGCCTTGTTTTGACCTATTTATTCAACTACATTCTATATTGCCTACCCTTGTCAAGCTAGTCTTGTTGGTATATTTGGATGTCTTGTTGTGGTAAATTTCATTGGTGTTGTGATGAATATTGGAAGGAAGAAGAAAAAGATGGACTGAAACAAAAAGAAAAAGGAAATGAAAAAAAAAGGAGTACGAAAACAAAAAGGAGAAAAATGATACTATAAAAGATGGAAAAGCAAGAATCTCTTATTACTCCTATTCTTATCATTTTCATATTACTTAAGGAGAAGTACTTGTTGATGTAAGTGAGTTTCTGCCATACTTGGCATGGTGCATCATCTGTTATGTTGGGTTGGAAAGTGGAATATGGTTACTTTTGGTTGTGATCGGTGCTAGTTTGACTTTTACCTCCACATATCCAAATTATTTTGCCCCTTCATACCCAATTACCTCACCTCACATTACTTTGTAAGTCCTCGGCATGTGTTTTGGACCTCGATTGGTTGGAGTGTATATGTACGGTTACTAGAGATATCTATCATGTTAGATTGCATGCATGCTTCTGTAGGTCGTAGTTAGGTGAGTGACTACTTCCCTTCTCTCCTACAAAATCTGTACTAAACTTGGTTTATATTACACACTTTATATGTAGGACTTGCTTATGTTGAAGTCGTTCTTATGCTATAATATATGCTTTGGTTTATATATATATTTCTTGCCTCGGTTGATATCATTCTAGTCGTTTTATGTCTGTTCTCGTCTTTTCGATGATGTCAAGAGGGGGAAGAAATGACCATGTTTTAGTATTTGCCTAAGCTTGCTCCTTGTCAAGAGTCAAGACCGATTGTCTCTTACAGTCATTAATGTTTTGGTCTTGAACATAATTGTTTTGATCTTGCGTTGATCTTTATCTATAAAGATGACGGTATTATATTGAGGGGGAACTACATACTTAGTCACAATTTTAGGAGACTTGCCATCATCAAAAAGGGGGAATTTGTTGAACCATATAGTATATATGTTTATGTTTTGATGATGTCAAGAGTCTTTATATTTTATATACTCGTTGCGCGTAATTGTTTGTTTAGTCTTTTAGATTAGACTTATCCCTTACAAGCAATTAAGAAGATTTGTGGTGGAAGTATATCGTGATCAAGCCTCAATCAAAGATCAAGATTATGAAAGAATTATTCAAGCATTATGAGAAGACGAAGTCCGTCTAAAGATTAAATCAAGCTTGGATGATGAAGTAGCCTATACTCGAAGATCTCCTAAGAAGATTAGAATAGTATAGGTGATTATCTCGTAATGATAGCTAAGAGTGAATTTCTTGTACTGGTAAAGTTATAGCTTGGCAGCTAAAAGAGCTCAATGTTATAGCTCTTCTACTATAACATTGAGATGTTGAGTTTATACTACACGACTTAAAATGTTTTCAAAATAGTTTTTGAAAAATGTTTTTGTCTCTTTTAAATGTTCTAGCAAAAGTATTTATCTAGTAAGCCCGGTTTAATACGAAGTGTGGATTTATGATTAAAACATGTAATTAGTAATTGTATTGGATCAACTTATGAGTTGAGACCTATTACTAATTAGGGTTTTAATATAGCATACTCTAAACCCTAAAAATCTAAACCTAATTGAGCAGGGTTGACACGAAAAACGAGGCTTATGAGTGTGTTGTTTTCGTGCAACCTAAGGTGTAAAAGATTATTTTTAATAAGATCTTATTCTCTAGAATTATCTTATTATATCTTTTATATTTAACTTGATATGGTGATTTATGATAAAAATATTTTTATTATGGAAATCTTATCATATCTTAAGATTTATGGAAAAGATAATAGAAGATAATTTATATTCTATCTTTTGGAATATCTTTTATTATCTCTTAGGGTTTTTAAGGAAAGAAATATTATAAGATATGATTTTCATATCTTTATTTCGGCCATTAGGGTTTTCGACTAAACCGTGAGGCATGCTTCATTCTTCACTATAAATACTTTACATCTTGCAACATTTAAAGTAAGACCTTTAAGCATAAAAATTGATTTGATTTTAAAAGCAAAACCGTGTGTTTCAAAAGCAAGAAAACCGATTTGCAACTTTCGAAAAAGGTCGTGTGTTTATAAACTCGTATGTTCGTTTGTTAGTTATCGTTATAAGATAATAGTGCTCAATCGATTTCTTACTTGTTCATTAACGTGAACCTTTGCATGAATCATTAGTGCTTTCTTATTAGCGTAAGTTAGTCACTCGAGTATTTAACGATACTCATTGAGTTACAACTAGAGTTAGTTGTACGAGTTGGGTTAGTAAATTTGTAATCCGCAGAAAGGTACTAAATTTATTAATCGAGAATATTGGATGTAGATTTTGACTTGTGAAACTGAACCACTTCAAAAATCCGTGTGTCTCTCTTTCTTTCGTTTATTTGCTTTTCTTTTAATTCGTTAATTAGTTAATTAGTTAAAGTTTAACCAATAAACTTTAAATAATTAATTCTACATACACAATCGTAAAAGTAGGTAAAAGTTTTAATCCTCAATTCACCCCCCTCCCCTCTTGAGTATTTCAGATCGATAGACTCTTCAGAGTGGGAAGCTCCAAGAGGCGACTCGAGCATGAGACGGTCTCTCAACCGCCTCGCGTCTCGTCATTAACAAATAACCAATATAAACCGTCATGTTCTCCATTATGCATGACAAACACAATAAATGCAAGGTACCACACAATATGTCAATTATCGACTTATCAAGTCGTCTTAACCAATACCATGTTATAATGCATTGACCACTAAAACACGACTCACATGACCATTCAATTATATTAAAAGTGAGTCGGATTAACCTACCTTTAAGCATACTCCATAAGCAATCCGAATAATAATAATCTTCCACAAAAATGTCACCTAAATAAAATAATTAAATACGTCTAATTACTAACTAATCTAATTAAATTATAATATATAATTTAATATAATTAAATTCAAATCCCGAATCAATTACTCGCCAACCACATGGTTCAAATCCCGACTCATACCCATTATACAATAATTAAAATCCGTCTTGAGATTCTACCCGAAACCCGTAACATACACACAACACATGTGGTTAAACCACGTTTGGACATCTCCAAAATAGCCCCATAAACCGCCACATCCACGGCCAACACCACCACCCGTCATCACCACCATACACCACCACCCTCACCCTCAACGTACACCACACACGACCCCCAATTAGCCGCCACAACACCAACAAAAAGCAGCAACAAAATAGCCCAACAACAACAACATACACACACGACACACACCTTTAAACACAACCAAAACCACCATAATAGCCACCACCGTGGGCCACCACCACTCCCACCTAGACATAGTGGACCACGGCCTGCCCAGTCACCAGTGGCGCCACCAACACTCGCCCTAAGCACCCACATATGACAACAATAATAACCACTAACAACAACACATACAAACCCGTCCACCCTCCAAAACCACATGTTTTCCACCACATACAGCCATCCTAACCAGCACTCATGACCACCACTAGACTTTTCTCTCAACCCATGACCATATCCACCAAAAGCCAGCCCAAGTCAGCCACGAAAATAAGGGTAAAAACTCGTCTTAAGATGGTATAAAAACAGCAATACAAGTACATTGCAAATTTCGGTCAAACCCCTTATATGGTGGTAAACGGCGGTCAAGGTCAGTCACGGTGGGTCACATGGTGGGTCCAAGTTGCGGGTGAGTAAACGGTATAAAGTAATTAAGATATAGATTAGTATAAGGCGGTCTTACTTTACGATCTCGAGGCGGAGGGACAAAATCTTCAAATCTCCCTTCCTTTTTCTTTCTTTCTCTCTTCTAATTTGTATGGTGGAAATGTGATATTATGATATTATGGATAGGGTGAGATAAGGTGAGTGTAGATGATAAGGTGAGGTGAATGATATATATGTATAAAAATGTATATCATGTATTATTATTATTATCATTATTATTTTATTATCCATCTCATACATAACTCGTAAATATAATATAAATAATATAATTATAAAATACGGGGTATTATAATCTTCCCCATTAAAACGAACTTTGTCCCCGAAGTTCACCTCACTCTCTCCTTTCCAACTACTCCTGAAGTTTCATCACTGATTCTCAAGTACTCTGAAGTATCATCACCGATTCCCAGGTACTCCTCCTAAGGGAGGTGCTTTGCGCAACTCTCATTACTTCCTTTCATTCCGTACTTTCTCTTTCCTAAATTTTTGAATTATTACATCCACTCCCCCTAAAAGAGAACTTCAACCCGAAATTCAACTATCAAACTTCATAATGCAGTCTCATACGCTCATTACTAAATTCCACAAATGTCTATGTTCCAGGTTCAAGACTTTCTCTTACTTATTGCAAATCCATAATTAAATCACAATATAGTCATAACGTCATCGATCTAATCCCACTCAACGAGCCCCCAAATGTCAAAGCACAAAGTCTAGCCTATGGTTCGAAACTCTAATCCCACAACAACTCCCAACTCAAGTTGGTTATGTATACGTATCTATCGCGGGGTATAACTCGATTATTATTACGTATCTATATCACATAAAGTCTCATACATTCACATGTATGCACATCAATCATGAATATACGGACTCCATGAAACAATCAAATAATGCAAAATTTCTCGTTATGTGACTCAACCATGCTCAACATTCCCATTTCCAGATACCACGCCGCGCATATACCGCGTCAAATTCACCACATGATCACATATGTGTTTCCACATCCGTTTCCATCCATCAAAAATATTTCCGTTACTAGTATCATACAATTCCGATTAGACATTCAAGATTACTATGCGACACACACATCATGACAAAGCTTCACACCATATGGACATTGTTATCATGATAAAATGGACTCATGGCAATGAACGTGCACCACACACAATTTTTACATCATCTTTATCATCCAATCACACATGTTAATTAACAACTTTCATTTAAATTACACTATTAGATAGCAAAGGCCACTTAACGCAAACAATTCACAAGGTCTCATCTATAAGGGGTCAACATGTTCATCCGACACAAACCAACCATTATAAATCGTGAAAATAAGGGTATGCACCCAATATTTGGGTTGAGTATTGACAAAACAAGGGTCAAAGCAGGTCACTCAGTTGAGTGTAGAAGGCCACTCGGCCAAGTAGACGGCCACTCAGTCGAGTGTCACCTGGATAGAATGTTTTCGTTCTCAAACCTGTTTTCAAGCTTTCCTATTTCATCACACAAATGCTAATAAATTCCGATGGTGACTAACATACCATTAAATAACCGAATTTAAACACAAACTCTTGGCCTTATAGCCATCATTACTACACAATTAAGATAATCCGAGACATACTACCGACACAAACATACCATTTCGTAGTTCTTTTTGCAACCGTTCTATCTCCTCCCCTACAACCGGTGGCGGTATCACCATACCGTCACCAACAACCGCACCGTAGTGCGACACCATAGTCACATCGGTATCTACAACACTTACACTATCTCATGGGCACGGCCTAACCACTCATTATTCTCAAGGAATAATAACAACATCATCACTCAATTAAGCACTACAACAAGATCACGATGTACATCGTGGGCGCTTCACTTAACGATTAGGAGGCAACTTCACAAACAACATCTACACTATCACTCATAGGCCAAAGTTCCACCCTACTACTTTTACACTCCATGCATACACAATTAAATTAAACGATCATACTATATAACACAAATGATCAAATACCCCAACAATATGATTGAGTTCTCAAGCATTACATGGTACACTCTTTCTCTCATGACCGCGAAAACCAAGCTTGGTATTACTAAGTTCACCATCATATATCTTAATTATTAAAACTCAAACTCATCCTTCGTTCTCGTGTTCACTCTCATATTCCGGTTTCATAAATCTTTGTCGCCATTTATTCGATTCATACCATTCCTTAAGTCAAATCTCACGCCTTCCAAAACTTTTATCAACTCATGTCGTCACTCTCTTTTCACTCTTGGTACCTCACTATTCTCTCATCATTCCATAAATCCCAACTCAAACATATGATATCCCAAAATACTCGAGTTATACTTAATAAGGTCACTCTCACATGTCCTTTAAATTCCGTTTGCTAACTATGAGTCCAAACAACCGCAAAATATCCAACCTTGGTCGCACTTCAATCATCATTTATAGGTTGTCTCTCATGATCAACTCACCCAACTCAAAACTTTGCATAGACTAACATATCTTCCTAGCGTTTCCAAATTCTCAAACTCGATGACTATAATACCATATACCTTATCGGGATCATGGACCTAAGGCGGGTGAGAAAATAAATCTATTGGGCTCACACACAAATTCTATGGCCGGATATCCCGGGGGTTCAATCACCGAGGGTACCACCAGCTCTTGACGAACTTTCCTTGCTTGGTTGCTCCTCGCGTTCCTCGATGGCTTCGGCACGCCGCGAAACCATTTCACATGTCAAACTCCGGATAGAAGTGACGAGAATTAAAACAATCTGGAACGGATACATAAGAGGTAGGAAATCAAATAACATGGAATGGATATAAAATTTTACCAACGCTTTAGATCAATGACAGACACTTTAAAATAAACCTTGACACGAGCTTGTCATTGAGATAAAGTTTACTTAACCCGAAGAATGGAATTAAAAAAATTATGGCATGACTTCCTTTGTATTTTAATCAAACCACAAACTTGTCTTAATAGCACACTTGAAATATGATGAACTTTGTAATAAAATCGTGCAAATTCAAAAATCAACTATAGCAACTTTGTAAAATGTTCTTCCTTATTATGCAATTTTACTCAAACTTGACTAAAATGCGAATTATTATTATATTAAAACTTTAACATAACGATCATTTGTCTTAAATTTATCGAAAACTTTAATACGGAATAAGCCGATGTAAGATGGCACATGTCACTATAAGGCAAGTTCAAAGCATTACGAATCGATTAGGATAAAACGTAACTTGGAAAAGTCAAAATCCGGGTAGGTATACCACCCATTTTCAAAAAAATTTAAGACAGGTAAATCTCTTATGCACGACTTCACAAAGCATTATAATCAAGGATTAGGATAATAAGGAGTAAATGAAGTATGTCACGAGCGTAAAATCAAAGCTTATGTATACTTGTCACAACATTTTCGGGAAATTTGTCAACCTTTAAGACAGAAAAAATTTTGATTCACACCATTTTATAGCAATTCCCAAATAATATTATGGTCTTACAATACTATTAAACCAGGTTTAAGATAAAATCAAAAATTGTTCATATTCCTCACTTAGTTCAAAATTTTGGGCCAAATCGATGATGAAATCTTCGTTTTTAAGACAATATACCACACTACTAGTGAAGATAGTAGTCTTGTAAGACGATTAAAACAAGTTTCACTTATAAAAAATCAAATTTTTGGCCTGTAACATCCCAAAATCCAAATATTAAGGTAAACTTTTAAGATGAAATTTTCGCATACAAGATAAGATCCAACATTAATAATAAATAATGTTAAGCCTATGTTGTTCAATTAGACCCAACGACAAACACAAAAATTCAATTATTGACTCAAGAACACAAGTTTTTATGCTCGTCCATGGTGGACAAATTTCAACATAAAAGTCTTGATAAAACTCGAACAAATATGTGTAGGTCTACCCAAATCAAGTTGGGGAAAATGAAGAAGGTCAACACTCATACATGGTCAAATTTGAGAAGACGGATGAAGAAAAGTGGAATAGTAATGTATAATTCAGACAACAAATCACAAATGGAGATTTGGAATTATTCTAAGATAAACCGATGTCGAAGTTATGAGGTAGAAATGAAGAAGATAAGGTAGAGAAAAACAAAATTTTCATGAGTTTCCCAGCCTATCAGACTCAATCGGTCGAGTCCAGCTCAACTCGGTCGAGTGACAGGTTACTCGGTCGAGTGGCAATTTTTCAGAAGTTTTCCAGTTTCTGGAACTTGCCCACTCGGTCGAGTGACTGATCTACTTGGTCGAGTACTACTCTACTCGGCAGAGTGTGGCCTCGTACTCACTCGAGTGATCCTCTACGGCTTTCAATTCTCTATTAAATTGAACTACGGTATTCCCTGCATCACAAAGAAAGGTTCGGGAGTCCACCGATTACCGGTGATCCATCCCGAATTAGCTCATAAGGCATCATACTCACCGTCTTTGACACATTACCTTCATACTCATAACTACTCTACCAACAATCATTGACATTCGTGCTTTAACGATATCACTAATAAGTTCAAACACGCATATGATATCTACATGTCAAGATTCGGGAATAACGTCCCTCATACGATCACGCACTAATTTTTTTCTAAAACATATTACACGCATTAGTCCACTCATCCATCTATCACACGTTATCATATTCCACATGAACGATTCTATCATGCAATAAACCTATTACGAATCACAACACACATGTATTCATGCAACTTCCACAAATTATCATATCCCATGTTATATATAAGCACACATTATACTATAACAAACATGCATCCTTTACCATAATTGTAACACCCCCATTTATTTAGGAGCCCTTAGCAAGACATTCCCAATAAATAGGACTGTTACCATCTCGGTTGCCCGAGGTAAATGATACAAATTAAAACAAACCAAAGTACTTTAATAACCCCTAATTTGTATTGAAGAGAAAATCCCTAATTTCATCAACCCTAATCATCAAATCTACTCCGTCTAAGCCAAATACTTATAATGAAAAAGAAATTATGTTATATTTAACTTCAAATCACAGTACAAGCATTACACAACAATCAATTTTGTATAATTCGAATTAAAAAAATCGAATCACCTAAAAACCCTAATTAGTTAAATGTATTCAAGTTAGAGACTATACCGTGGTGGGAAAGAGAAAGAACAATTGCAGAGGCGGGATGAGCCGCCGTCAGACACTCGTCGTCGGTTATGGTGGTCGCCCTGGTTATCATTAGGGAAAAAAGGAATGAGTAGAGCCAAGGGAATAGAGGTGTAGAGCGCTGATAACTGGATTTTTGTTTGGTGATGAAAGGTTTTAGGTATACGAGTGTTTTGTCGTTTTTTTAATAATTAAACATCATTTGCATCGGTTTTAAATATAATTGATGCAAAAAAATAATATCAAATAAATCAGTTTAGTTACATAACTGATGTATTTGATCAAATACATCAGTTTTGCTGAGAACTGACGCATTATAAACGTCAGTTTCTTTCAAGAACTGACGCATTAAGCTTACCTATAGGACGAAATTGCATTCCCGCTAAAAGTGAGTACTTTTTGCGTCGTGTTTTCCAAAATTGACGTAATTCAAGTGACGCAATAGGTGTTTTTTTTACTAGTGTTACAGTGCCAACCGATTAAATTTAAACCTTAGCATTACAATTTACTACGCAGCGGAAATTACATAAATAAAGTTGTATAATTCAACTAAGTGATCTAGACAGCAACTATGGTCCAAGTCGAGCTCACGTCCCAATGCTTCCAAGTCAGCTAATCTTAAGCACCTGCAAGTCTGCTCCCCATTTGTTGGAGCTTGTGTCCTCCACAAATTAGTGTGATAACATTTGTAAATCTCTTACAGGTTCACAAGGGTATACTTCGTATTTTATCAGTTGATTAACGATTACCTAATAACGGTTGGCTTGCTAGAAAGTTTGACGTTATTATCATACAGATGGCGGTGATCAACTGGTCCCTAAAAGTCACACCTAAAGGATGTGTTTGAGAGATGTGATTATGGATATGTAATCACATTGATGCCATATATGACTAAACAGATAGTCAACGTGTTGATGAGACGATTATTTAATTCCGATTAAATAATATTAGCTGAGACGAATTAACTGTCAATTCGTAAATTGAATATAATATGTTATATTTAATTAATGTATATAATGTTAGTTTGGACGAATTAATATGTTAATTTGTAATTAAATGTAATCGGTTATATTTAATTAGCTAATTATAAATATACGATATTTATAGTTAAAGTATATTTTACATGAGATTGTTATAATATATGTTGTCAGGCCGGACTTAATAAATCGACTACAATCAGTTATGTAGGGACTTATTAAAATGGGACAACATGTATGACAATTAATAAAATGTACACATTATATATAATTTTAGAATAACCAAAAATAAGGGGATTTTATCCTAATTTGTGGTTGTTGCTAAAACCGAAAATAAGAAGAAATATCCTCTTATTTTTCGGATAGATGGGCCGAAAATTTAAAAAGAAAAACCCACCCTAATCACTCCCCTTACACGATTAAAGGGAGAGGAAAGGATAATTTTTCTAACCTAATTTTCTAACCTAGCCTCTCATCAAAACACAAAAACGATAAACCCTAAATTATTTACTAAAATTCGGGGATCGATTCTAGCAAGAAGCAAAGGGCATATCTCATATCGTCTTGGGTGCAACTGATAGGTGAATATCATTGCGATATTGTTCTTAGGCCGATTTTGCTAGGACCGAAGGTTGTTTCTTCATTCTCTACTTTTGTTTATGCAATTTATTTTATGACTAGTTATCATCACAATAAATTCGTTATAATACTTAAAGTTAAAGGGATGCATACAGATGATTTCCCACAAGTGGTATCAGAGCCAAGGCCACGAATTTTATTTTGATGATTTTCATAAAATTGGATGTAAACAATCATTAAGGTTTCGAAAAAAAAAATAATTTTCGGCTGAAATTTTTTTTATGCCGAGAACAAATTTTTTTTACAGCCGAGTTGTTTTGTTTTTTTTGTTGTTGTTTTATTTTCATTTGATTCTTTCATATTGTTGTTTTAATCAGTTAAGATAATAATATGATAATTTGTAGATGTTTCGATTTAATAAATCGAGATGTAAATGGAAATCGGTTTTGTCGGATTGATGAATTGTTTTTGCTGTTTTTTTTGGCATATAACTCAATTTAACAAAAGTTCTAATCAATTATGATAATCGAGTCTTGGGATCATTTATATAATTCTTGAGGAAGGTCAATTGTATAAATGCTTGAGTCTTCGCGTTATAACAGTATTGCATTAGACTTAAATTAAAATCGATGCACATGCTTATTATTTATTCTTCTTTTCGCAGTGTAGAACACGTTTATTTTACTGTTACAACAAATGGCTGGAAATAACGAAATCCCAATGCCAAGTGCAACACTTGGACGCGAGTCATGGCTGAAAGTTTTTATGGACAACATGAATCGGACACGCGATCAAGAATGATGGGTCCAACTTTGCGGACTGGATCGAGGAGGCAAGACTACGGAATGCTGCCATTGCTGACGGTAAGCTCAAGTACTTAACCGAGCCAATACCGGTAAACCCAGGCCCCAATGCGGGAGTTAACGAGTCACTCGCTTATAGTGATTTCGTCATGGAAGTGGGTGCGATAAAGAACGTACTCATCTTTGCAATGGAAACCAATTTCCAGAGACGCTTCATTGCCCAGGGTGTAAACAAGATTTTCACCACGTTCACTAACGAGTTCTCAAAAGCACCGAGAATCGTTACTTATGAGCATACCTGTCGCTTATTTGATGCGAAACTCCAAAAGGGCCAACCGGTTAGCCCACACATTCTTAACATGATTGAGAATGTCGAGAAATTGGAGGCACTTGATTGTAAAATCAGTGAGAGCATAGTCATTGACCGTATGCTTCATTCTCTTCACGATGGTTTTGCCCTTTTCAGGGCGAACTACTACATGAATGACTTAAAGAAAAGTCCTCATGAGCTACACTCACTTTTAAATACGACCGAGAAGGATATGAAATTGAGTGGGAGCATGAAGCGGGATGTTTTCACGATTTCCAACAAGGGTAAAGGTAAGGGCAAAGCTCCAGGCGACCTAACTGTAGGTAAGCCAAAATTCAAGAAGCCAGGAAACGGTAAGAGTGAGACTGGTGAGACTAGTGGCTCACAGGGCAAGGCAAAGAGCAAGGGCGGTGACATTGAATGCCACCATTGTCACAAGACTGGACATTGGAGGAGGAACTGTCCCGTGTACCGTGAGGACATAAAAGCAGGCCGCGTCGTTCCTGTTGGTATGTCATCTCATATTCATATGATTGAGATTAACCATGCAAGTTTCGGAACTTGGGTACTTGATACTGGTTGTGGTTCTCATCTGTGTAATCATTTGCAGGGCCTAAGAAACATCACACCTCTCGGAAAGGGTGATGTGGACCTGCTAGTCGGAATGGAGCCGAGTTCTTCTTTGTCTCGAAGGGAACATATGTAATCCAACTCCCTAGTGGTTTTGAGTTATTTTTAAATAATCACATTACTATGTAACCGGTTTGTCTAAGAACATTATTTCGATTTAAATACTTGATAAAGATGGATTTTGATTTTTAATAAAGGATAATAGCTGTATTTTCTCTTTAAATGAAATGATTTATGGCAAAGCAGTTTCCATGAATGGAATTTACATCTTAGATCAAACCACAGAAGTATTACACGTGAATAATAAGAAATTAAAGGTTGGTGACAAAGATCAAACCTATCTATGGCATTGTCGAATGGGACACATAAATGAGAAACGTGTAAAGAAACTCGTCGATAATGGGACTATTCCCGCATTCGAATTTTCTACATATGGCACGTGTGAATCATGTCTCATTGGCAAAATGACTCGAATTTCCTTCAAAGGTGTTGGAATGCGCGCTAGTGACCTATTAGGACTCATACATACTGATTTTTGTGGACCTATGTCAATTACCGCTAGAGATGGCTATAGATATTTTATCACTTTCACGGACGATTTGAGTAGATACGGATATGACTACTTAATGAAGCATAAAAGTGAGTCCTTTGAGAAATTCAAGGAATACCAGAACAGGGTTGAGAACCAACTGGGTAGAAAGGTTAAAGCACTCCGTTCAGATCGAGGTGGCGAATATCTTTCAAATGAGTTTGATCAACACCTTAAAGACTGTGGAATCGTTTTACAGTTAACTCCACCTAGAACACCTCAACTAAATGGTGTGTCCGAACGGAGAAATCGAACCTTACTTGATATGGTTCGTTCCATGATGAGTCACACGGTAGTACCTGATTCATTATGGGGTTTTGCTCTTTTGTCAGCTGCTCTTATACTTAACCGAAGTCCGACTAAAGTCAAGCGACAAGACTCCATATGAAATATGGAAGGGAACGGTCCCTAACTTGTCCTTTATTCGGGTTTGGGGCTGCGAGGCTTATGTCAAGTGGAGACACGAGGATAAGCTCGGCCCGCGATCGGTCAAGACATACTTTATAGGTTATCCAAAAGGAACATTTGGTCATTACTTCTATTCGCCTACCAAACATCGAGTTTTTGTTGCGGCTAGTGCGACGTTCTTAGAGAAAGAATTTCTCGAGAACAAGACAAGTAATAGAACCTTCGAGCTGTTGGAGATTCAAGAACCAACAACCGAGGAACAGATGGAGGAAGTAGTTCCCCCAACTGATGATACGGTTAATATTCCTGAGGAACCTAGGAGGTTGGGTAGAGTCTCTAATCCTCCGGACAGATACATTGGTATGGTCGAGGAGAATAACGTTTTGCTCCTAGAGAGTAATGAACCCGCTACCTATAAAGGTGCTATAGCCTGTTCCGACTCAAAGCTATGGCTCGAAGCCATGCAATCCGAGATGGACTCCATGTAAGAGAATGACGTATGGGATCTTGTTGATTTACCTAATAAGGTAAAACCTCTACAGTGCAAATTGCTTTACAAAATAAAGCGTTATGTAGACGCGCAACCAGATACCTATAAGGCACGACTAGTGGCAAAAGGTTTCACTCAAGTGCACGAATTGCATTATGATGAGATTTTTGCACCTGTAGTCATGCTACGTTCCATTCGGATAATCTTAGCGATTGCCGCATTTCATGACTATGAAATTTGGCAAATGGATGTGAAAACCGCCTTCTTAAACGGTTATTTGGAGGAAGAGTTGTACATAGTGCAACCCGAAGGTTTCATAGATCCTGAACATCCTAAGAAAGTATGCAAGCTTAAGCGCTCTATTTATGGACTTAAGCAAGCTTCTCGGAGTTGGAATCATCGTTTCGACCAGGTGATAAAAGAGTATGGTTTCACTCAATCGGTCGAGAAACCATGCTTATATATCAAGTTGAGTGGGAGCAAGATTGTATTCTTGATATTGTATGTCGATGATATACTCTTGATTGGAAATGACATTCCTCTCCTATCTTCGGTTAAAGAATGGTTGAAGAACCATTTCCAGATGAAAGATCTGGGTGAGGCACAATGCATTTTGGGAATCCGTATCTACCGAGATAGATCACGACGGACATTATCACTTAGTCAGGAGTCTTATTTGGATAAGATTCTTGAGAGGTTCAGCATGACCAACTCCAAGAAGGGGAACCTTCCAATGACGTCTGGGATGCAGTTGAGCATGTCTCAGTCACCCACGACGCCTGAAGGGATTGAGCGCATGAGTCGTGTTTCTTATGCATCTGCAATTGGATCAATCATGTATGCCATGATATGCACACATCCAGACGTGGCATATGCATTGAGTATGACGAGTCGGTACCAAAAGAATCCAGGTGAAACACACTGGATAGCTGTTAAAAATATCCTCAAGTACCTACGGAGAACTAAGGATAGGGTATTGACTTATGGAGGCGATACTAAACTATGCGCAATCGGTTACGCAGATGCTAGCTTCCAAACGGATCGAGATGATTCAAAATCTCAGTCCGGGTTCGTCTTCACTCTTAATGGTGCTGCGGTCAGCTGGAAGTGTTCCAAACAGAGTGTTGTAGCAGATTTTACCACTGAATCCGAGTACTATGCCGCTTTGGAAGCAGCTAAGGAAGCAATATGGATGCGTCAGTTCTTACAAGGACTTACGATAGTTCCTAGTTCGAATGACCCGATCACCATCTATTGTGACAATAGAGGTGCCATCTTCCAGGCTAAGGAGCCAAAGTCTAGCAACAAATCTAGACATGTACATCGGAAAGCTCACCTGATCCGTGATTACGTGGAGCAAGAAGAGATAGTGATTGACAAGATAGCTTCGGATGATAACATCGCGGACCCTCTCACTAAACCGTTGAATTTTGATAAGCATGTAGGGCACGTTATTTCCATGGGAATTAAACGCGTTCCTGAGTTGTAGTAGTTGATTATGGATTTGATACATTATCTTTTTCATATACTATTTATAACTTCATCGTTTTAATATAATATTTTGTTTTTCATGTGGATTGTACTAACAACTTTGAACGCCACAAAGTGAACTGAATTACATTATATTTTGTTTGGTCCGTAATCGCCCATATGAGCTGATAACTCTGGCTATTATATTGTGCAGTCGATTGATGGTGGGTTCAACGAGCCATAAGTCAAACGGTTGACTGATCGATCATAAATGCGAGATTATAACGATACCTCGTAGGACAAATTTTGTGACAACGTAATGGAGTCCTAAATGTTTAACAACATTCGGTGCCAGGTCGTGGATAGAACATCCATTGTATTCCTAGAGTCGATTCTTTTGACTATCGACTGTCTCTTGAGATTAAGGCAGTTTTTGGGTGACTTTGGTTTCTTTCTCACGGTTTGCCGTAACTGGAGGCTAAGTAGATTTTTTCTGGGTCATTTTATATTGTGCTTACATCTGCAGGATTCGAGTTGAGGAAAATATCCAACCTTTATCAGGTATAGTTATTTCTCGGGGCCACTCGAGGAGTTGAATCGAAATGCATGGCCATGCTCGAATGATGATTCGTTTATCAGTTAAGTTACTCTCTAGTCGGGGAAACCACTCTTGATACAGATCACTTGTAAAATACGACCTTTGTGAATACGGATTTTACAAATTGTTTTACATTGAGTGGGAGAAATTTTAGGATATGAGAATCGGTTATCGCACATACACTTGTGAGGACTAGTGGGAGTTTGTTGGAGCTTGTGTCCTCCACAAATTAGTGTGATAACATTTGTAAATCTCTTGCAGGTTCACAAGGGTATACTTCGTATTTTATCAGTTGATTAACGATTACCTAATAACGGTTGGCTTTCTAGAAAGTTTGACGTTATTATCATACAGATGGCGGTGATCAACTGGTCCCTAAAAGTCACACCTAAAGGATGTGTTTGAGAGATGTGATTATGGATATGTAATCACATTGATGCCATATATGACTAAACAGTTAGTCAACGTGTTGATGGGACGATTATTTAATTCCGATTAAATAATATTAGCTGTGACGAATTAACTGTCAATTCGTAAATTGAATATAATATGTTATATTTAATTAATGTATATAATGTTAGCTTGGACGAATTAATATGTTAATTTGTAATTAAATGTAATCGGTTATATTTAATTAGCTAATTATAAATATGCGATATTTATATTTAAAGTATATTTTACATGAGATTGTTATAATATATGTTGTCAGGTCGGACTTAATAATCGACTACAATCAGTTATGTAGGGACTTATTAAAACGGGACAACATGTATGACAATTAATAAAATGTACACATTATATATAATTTTAGAATAACCAAAAATAAGGGGATTTTATCCTAATTTGTGATTGTTGCTAAAACCGAAAATAAGAAGAAATATCCTCTTATTTTTCGGATAAATGGGCCGAAAATTTAAAAAGAAAAACCCACCCTAATCACTCCCCTTACACGGTTAAAGGGATAGGAAAGGGGGATTTTTCTAACCTAATTTTCTAACCTAGCCTCTCATCAAAACACAAAAACGATAAACCCTAAATCATTTACTGAAATTCGGGGATCGATTCTAGCAAGAAGCAAAGGGCATATCTCATATCGTCTTGGGTGCAACTGATAGGTGAATATCATTGCGATATTGTTCTTAGGCCGATTTTGCTAGGACCGAAGGTTGTTTCTTCATTCTCTACTTTTGTTTGTACAATTTATTTTATGACTAGTTATCATCACAATAAATTCGTTATAATCCTTAAAGTTAAAGGGATGCATACAGATGATTTCCCACACCATTTATAGTTTATCACAGGTGTTCACGAATACACTTTTAACCACGAGGTTGAGTAGGATAACAATCTCAAGACAGTTAATATAAATATTACAAAGATTCAAACACAAATGCCAAATCAACTACTCTCCCAATACACCACCACGAAGGTATTAAACGGTGTCTGCTTGTAAGTTTATAATACATCACCCAAAGGCTCTTACCATGATGTCTACCTCAGCCAGTAAGTTTATATCACATCACCCGAAGGCTCTTACCATGATGTCTGCCAGGCTAAACCTGATATCCAACCCATTATCAAACCAACAGTAGCAACAACAATGGCTACCTACCACACCGTCTCAAGAGTATCCAATACAACCTCTTCCAATCACAATATACAAGATATGTATAATCCAATTATCCAAAACAGTCCAATTCAATAAACACAACATCCAATTAAATAAGAAGATACATAATTAATAGGTCTAGTAGAATCGTTATCCTACCTTTTCAGCAAATACTCCCAAATAGCAATCCAATAAGATACTTCGAAATATTCCACTTTAAAACCGTCACCTAAACAATATTATACCTTAATTATTAATTATTCAATTCATTATATTAATTATCCAATTGTAATTTAATTATATTAATTATTTCCCGCTTAAATTATTATTACGTAAAAACCCGTCTCAATAATTTAATAAACCAACCCGTACACATACCCAAATCCCACGACAACCACGTGAAACACCCAACCATACACACCCATTAAACACGGGTAAAACCGAGTCCAACACCCCCACCAAAACCCGTCCTTCACGACTCCCCTAGCCACCATCAGCTCCACCCAAACCATCGCATTTATTTAAAATGTTGCTTAATTGTAGTTTCGATTCATTGTCTCAGGAAACCGAGATGGTGACATCTCCCGATTACCTTGATCGGGTAAGAATGGGGTGTTACGCACACAATTCACATAAATAACTATAAGAGTAATGAAATAGCAAATCATATAGCAAAGCAACCCAAAATGTCGCCTTTAATAATCCATATTTACAATAACAATATATAATCACATATAAGACTAATCAATTCAAAGAACTTATTTAATCTACTCAAAGGCCCGTGTTCTACTAACATCGCCAGACTAGGGCATAATTACAAACTAGTCTCTCTAATTAATCTAATTAAAGATATCACTGAATTAAACGTAATTAATAATAAAGATAAGATTAACTTACCGTAAAATTTATTAAATACGGATTCAAAAAGGATGAACAATAATCTTCGCTTAAGGTTTAGAGAGAAAAGAATAAAAGTTATAAAGTTATAGTGTATAATTGTAAACTCACGAAAATAGGCTAAGCATACAACATAAGGCATATATATAACAAAGGCGCGGAAAAAGAACTCGACGAAGCCTAAATGTTGCTCCAGCCGTGTGGATAGGGGACCGGTTGCTAGACCTCGCCGATACCTCCCATCCGGTGAATAGGCCCCCGGTCACTCCACAGGCGGCGAGACCAAATTTCTTTTTCCTCTTATTTCCTTCTAATATATTCACATCCTACTCCATAATACTTAACCCCTTTTTCCTTTAATCATTCTTCTTTCCCCCGTCTTAACACATTAAATATATCCATCTCCTAATTAATTAACTTCGAAAATACCGCATATTACACCAAGTCCGCTGTTTTAGCCCCGAATTAAGGTGTCGTTTGGTTCATAAGGGTGTCTCATCCATTAACAGCTCATTGGAACACTACTCTTGACTCCTTGATATTTCAACAAACTAAAATGTTAATTCAAATTAAGAGGTCGTTTGGTTCATAAAGATGGAATGGAATGGATTGGAGTTTGATACTTGGGAGGTATGTATTTAGATACCATACCATATCAGAGTTGTTTGGTTGATAATATTTTATACTTGGGGATGAAGTTGGAACCTTAGGTAGAGAGTTGTAGACCTGGCAAAACCAACCCGACTCGAAAAGGCTGACCCGAGACCCAAACTACAACCTTGAATGTGACCCGAAACCCAAATTGACCTGATCCAGCCCGAATATGACCTTAGCTTTATTGACCCGGAACTGACTCGACCCGAAATAACCCGATCCAAAACCACTCGACTTGAAAATGACCCGACAAAATATTACTCTAATTGATGCCAAAAAAGACTTGAAATGCCTAGATTAAAAGCATACTTAATATTATTTTACATTAAAAATAAAGAATCAATTATCAAAACTAAACTAAAAATAGGTAATTATACTAAACGTACTTTTTTCTCTCTTAATCATTTATCCAAAAATGACCCGGACCCGAAATAACTCGACTTGCTTGACCGGGAAATGACCCGACAAACATACCCGAAATCCTAAACAACCCAACTTGACCCCGATAATATGAGTGACCCGAACAGACCTGAATTTGCCCGACCCGAACCCGACCCATTTGTCAGGTCTAGAGAGCAGGGGATGAAATTTTAGGGTGGTTAGAATGTAGTTAAATACTTGATAAATTATAATTCAATTCCAAAATCACTCAAGCAAACACTTGAATGGACTTAATTTATTCCATTCTGCTCTAATTCTTATAGGATAGACCCGGTGTATGGTGCGCGGTACTCACCCATGTTTTGTTAGTTATAGTGTGTTAATTAGGTAGTTTTTAAAATTAAATATTCATTAATAATTACTTTATTTTAAATTTCAGTTTTAATTTTTTTTAAAAAATAATTACTAATGTTCTTTTTTTGCTCTATTAATAAATATCACATTTGATATATTTTAATGTCTCTTTTATGATACATAAATATATATTGACAAAATTTAAGTGACATATTCACATATTAAATTGTGTGAATATGTGTATTTTATTAAATGAATATTTATTATTAGCTCAATAAATATGTTTTTGCTATAATTCTTATGTATAAGTAATTCGTGAATATCTATATTAATTTTGTGATTTTTGAGTTTTAATGTGAGAACTAGTTTTGAAACCCGTGGAAATCCACGGGCCTTGTACAAGTATATTTATCAATTACAATGAGATAATCTATTGATTAATTAACATGTACCAAAGGCGTAAGTGATCTGTCAAATTTATAAAATTGGTTGAATAGGCTAATCTTGAGATAAAGAACCCTTAACATTAACCTGCAACCAAAAAAATCACCAATTATATATGCACTGCAAAGTCTATTAAATTAACCACAAAGTATATATAATATATAAATACAATGGTTTATAAAACAAACTAATTGGTGAAGGATGTGATATTTACCAAAATCAAATTTTGGAAGCGGTTTCATGAGATGACAACTCAAAATTTTTTAATATGCATATGTGAAGTAAGTACGAATCATGGAGTAAAAATCAGCAATTTATAGGAACGGAAAACAAGAGTGGTTACTTTAGTATTCAAGAAACCATGTCAAAAGATGATGTAATCAATTCAAAATTTATAGCAGTTTATTTGTATCTTTGCCCATTGAAATTCTTTGTCATTTATGCCATTAACAAAAGGCAATTATTAACTTGCTTAAACTTTGAATTATTATTTTTTTTCACAATAAGTTGTTTAATGAGTTAGGAGAGGGTTTAGAGTATGTCATGTGGCTAAGTAATGTGTAGGCTTTAATTATATTATGTAGATTAATTAATATTAACCAATAGAAAAATGACATGTGGAATTAAATTAAATGCTTTTAGTAGCCTTTTAACTAAATTATATAGATATGATTTTTAGTATGTGAATATGTCAATTATGTGATGTGAATATGAGATTTAATTTTGCACATATGTAACTTACATGTTAAATATGCAATTATATTTTATAAATATTTGTATGTTGTGAATATGTAACTACACACAGATATAATTGTGTGAATATGTACATTTTATTAAAAGAATATGAATATCCATGAGTAGCACAATAAATATGTTTGTTAGTCTATTAATCTTGTGAGTATGTAAGTTTTACTTTGTGAATATAATTTTCAATTTACGTAAATATGCTAATCATGTAATGTGAATATGTCAACTATGAATGTGACTATCTCATTGTTAATGAACATATCAATTATGTGATATGAATATGTGAGTAAATCCAAAATAAAGACTAAAATATATCAAATGTGACATCTACTTGTACAACAACAACAACAACAACAACAACAACAACATCAGAGCCTTAATCCCAAAATGATTTGGGTCGGCTGCCATGAATCATCCTTTAGAACCGTCCATGGGTGAACGCACACCTCAAAAAAGCGAAAAAATAGAAAAGAAAAAGTGAAAAACAAAAGGGGAGTGAAACATAATACAAAAGTTAGGTAAACTTATAGGTTTTAAAATCGAAATCCGGATTTCTTTTAGGGTTTTTTGATAACTGCTACCACAAGTAATTCACTTTTTGAGAACTACTACCAAGGTAAAAAAAGTTTAAAAACTGCTACCTTAATCCTTGGTTTGGTTAAAAATCAGTACCAATTAATACCGAAACTCATTTTTTAGTTGAAAAGACTAAAATGCCCCCTCTTTAACCTTCCCCCTTCTTACCCATTCATATAACACAATTAACCTAACTTTTCAACTTAGCACTCATACTCACTCTATCAAATTCACCTTCATCACTCCACTTTTCATCTTCATCACTCATACTCAATCAAATTAACCTATTCATTTGAGGAATTTAACCTAACAGAATTCACCTCCATCACTTAACTTGATTTACCTGAAAAAGCCCTTTTCTCGGCACTTTCTACTCATTGTCATGTTTGTTGTCCATCCTTATTTACTCTTTATTCTTTATTCTTAATTTACCTTTAATTTAGTAGTACAAAGTTCATAAAGGTCTTTGATTTCCTGAGTTATTTTTTTTATTAGATTGAATGATTGAATTGTTTATTAGATTCCATAAACCCTAATTTTTGAATTTTTAGTTTCATTGAAAGTTGTTCCATTGATTTGTTTACTTAACTCCCCTATAATTGAACCCAGAAAAGGAGCTCGAAGACATTGCTGCACAATTCAAATAACCAAAACCCAGATTTGAAAACAAAACCCAGATTTCACCACCCTTATTTGAAAACAAATGAGAGATTTAACATAACTTAATGGAGTAGAAGAAGAGACAACGAATGAATTGAAGGCAATGTTACCTGATATGATAGATTCAAAGAGAGGGGAATAAATGGATAGATTCAAAGAGAGGGAATGAATGAAAAGATTTAAAGAGGGGTTAATGGAGTAAAAGGGTGTAAGGAATTAGGATGATTGTAATGTTATAAAGAGGAGGGGAAGGGTAAAATAGGAATATAAATTATGACTTAATCTAAGGATTTGAAATGAATGGCTGAGATTCATTTTAATTGAGCTTTGGTGTTAATTGGTGCTGATTGTTAACCGAACGAAGGATTAAGGTAGCAGTTTTTAAACTTTTTTTTTTTTTTTACATTGGTAGCAGTTCTCAAAAAGTCCCTACGAGTGAGCAGAAAAGGGAGGAGGAAAGAGGCCTCAAATAAAAACATTCGAAGACAGAGTCGAAGAAGAAGAGCAACAACAAGAGTAACTGGTTACGCGGCAAGCAGCAGTTCTACCAGATCTACCAGACGAAGACAAAGTCAAGGAAGAAGAAAGAAGAGTACGGATTACCTGTGGTAGCAGTTCTCAAAAAACCCTTTCTTTTATAAGAACTTAGAATTTAAATCGAGAATAAAGATCAAAAGGATTTGAAAACCGAAGTAAAACTTAAGGATTCGGAATACCTTAAAAGTGAACCAAGTATTAATATATAAGAAATTTGTGGGTAAAAATGTGCAATAAATCTGAAAAGAACAAATAAATTTTAAAAATTAAATAAAAACATTAAATATATCAAATAACGTCAAATACTAAAAGTCCACATGAATCATTGCTCTCCATTGTGCCCTCTCCGTCACCATTCCCTCATCAAGCCCGAGAAATCTCATATCGTGATGTATCACTCTCAATGTTTGTGTGAAAACAAGATTAGTACCTTAAGGTACCTTGGAGGTCGTAACTACCCTCCTACACTTTATGATCTACCCTTGAATGCAAGGGTTCGAGCCACGGTTGTAGATGCGTAATCTAACAAATAACGCTAAATTACTTATAATAATTTAGCGCTCAACAATGAATGATATAATTCTCAAACTTAAACACATGAATTCTCAACTATACTTATATATCAAGAAGATTCCAATAACACATCTGTAACACCCCCTTCTTACCCGGCTAAGGTAATTAAGGAATGTTGCCGTCTCGGTTTCCTGAGGCAGTGAAATCCGAATTACAATTAAGAAACTCTTTATATAAATAACAAGTTTAGTGATTACATAAACGTAAACAAATGATAAATGTGAGCTATACAAATTACAAGTCGACTACCATCTATGTCATCTATGCTACGCTACTCGACTCCGAGTCCAAGGCGCGGCCCATATCCCGATCACGTCAACAAGCAAAACCTGTATTCAACTTGCTCCCCACATGATCGAAAATAACATATGGATCAACACAGGCCACCCCGGAAATAGGTGCCAATTACACAAACACACAACACGGCAGTTTCAATAAATAAAGTAAGACACGACACAAAGTGTGTGAGTATGCAACATGACTATGATATAAATGAAACGCTATCAAACAACCACCACGACAATACCGGGACACGTCCAGACGTATCCACAACCACCGGTGCCAGGGACACGCCCACGACACCACTGATGCGTGTCATTTATATGATGTTTTACACCTCATTTTACACGCATTTCAGAGCTCATTTGTGTATTTTAAGCTACCATTTCCCCAATTTCCGTCTACTTTCGTGTTTTTGTACATTATTGCAGAAATGTGAAGAATTCAACGGAAATTGAGCTAAATCCGTCCCCGAGTATCCTGCATTGCATTTGACGTGAAGAATTCACTTAAGGAACGAGCTTGGTGTGCGTTTCAAGACCTAAAAAGACAAATCCACGAGATTATAGAAGTCAACTATCAGCTACTTCAGTCGACCGACCACTGCCTTCAATCGATCGACCAACCTGCGGGTTCCAGTAGCTACTGTTCAGCTCAGGGCAATCGATCGACCGCCATGCTTAGTCGGTCGACCAAGCCGCTACTTCAGACGAGAATTAAAAGATCGAGATTTATCAAGCCCATGAGTTATTAGGTTTAGGAATAATAGCTGCGTACTTTTCCTATATAACGCAGCTTGAGTTTCCAGAATAGATATCTAATTTTTATTCAAGTTTAGTAGACAGTTTTAGTTTATCATTAATTAGGGTTCAAGGATTAATTCGGGATTGAATACAATTCACTTTGATAATTCGGCTTTGTTCTTTTCCTTCGCAATTCACACGGTACTCTCCTGTTTTGTTCAAGTTATTTTGCTCTCTTTCATAGTTATAGAATAGCTAGATCAGTTTCCCAAGCCGAATTGCCATCTTATGTTAATTGTTTATCTTACCGTATCAATCATGAATTCTGTAGTTTTTTTAGCCAAACTTATTGTTGTTATCATTCTTAGTATGAGTAGCTAATTTATTCGTGCTAGGATGTAGGGGAATTATAGCGTAGGCGGCATTAGAATTAATTTGGCCTGAAATCGCGTGTCAGTCGATCGACCGCCATACCTGGTCGATCGACTGACCACGTGAGGTTTACCTTCGTTTTAATTGCTTTAAATGTTGTATTTGACGAATCGAATGCATGCGACTAGTTGAATGCTTAATATATGACTGACCCATTAGATCGAAAGATAGGGAAAGTTGTTAGATCACCAATTAAAATGACTAAACTATGCTGAGATCGAAAGATAGGTAAAGTTTAGATTATTAGTCACTTTTTAGGACGAGAGTCAATATTAGTGATATTAGGGACTTGTAGCGAGATCGAAAGATGCTATTTGTTAAGAGTGGACCGAGAGGACCTCTTGTTTTCCCGCCTCATGTGTTTGATTTAGACCTACTTAGTATGCTGCCGCCGAAACTATAGTGAACCGACCATCCTAGTACCCTTCTTTTATCTGTTTTATCCGTTTATCTAGTTTATTGTCTTTTATTGCCTTTAGCTATAGACCAAATCAATTTAACCCCCACATTCGTTACCTTAGACTAGAATTAGACAATTATCAATTACATTCGCCTCCTTGTGGTTCGACCCTGTTACCACTAGCCTAGGTTAGTTTTAATAGGAATTATAAATATTATTTTTGGTACTCACAACGACGGGTATCAAATTTTGGCGCCGTTGCCGGGGAGGCAATTGTTCTAATTTTTAGTTGTTTTATTTTAGTCCGTTTCTTAGTTTAAGGGACCTTCTTTAAACTATTCTCATATTCTTTTTGTAGTTTCCTCTTATGCGCAGGTCACAGGGTGGTGAACTACTACCGATCAATCCAGAGATTGAAAAGTCCTTGCGTGAGTTGAGGCGATCGTCTAGGGTATTGCCGACAGAGGAAGAGCTGAGTACTCTGTCAAGTTACTACGAGAACGCTCCATTCGAGGAAGATCCACCTTCATCTCCTGTCTCTAATTCATCAGCTGAGACCGTCACTTCTCCAAAAATTCCAGTCATGGCTGAAGAAGCAAGCATCGCTAGTCACTATGAGCCGACAGCTGCAAATCTTTACAAAGGATTCGCATTACCAGGGGAAGACCGAAAGTTCGAGCCAAAGCCTGCCTATATTAATTTGGTTGAGAGAAACCAATTCGGGGAGTCAGAATCAAGATGCAAATAAGCACATGGAGACCTTTATAGATTATTGCTTGTTCCATACCCGCACCCACCGGCGTGACCCCTGGATCGATAAAGGAGACCATGTTTATATTCTCCCTTCGTGATGCTGCAAGGGAATGGTATAGAGACCTGGATCGAGCTACTAATGGGATCACCGACTGGAGTTCGTTGGCCTTGGCATTTTACAAGAAATACTTTTCTGCCTCGAAGACCAATGCGATTAGAGCTCAGATCACGAGCTTCAAACAAGGGCTGGATGAGAACTTTCATGAGGCCTGGGTCCGTTTCAAGAAATTGGTGCAAACCATACCGCACCATGGGTTTGAGAAGTGGAGCCTATGCAATCAGTTCTATAATGGGCTCTATGATGATCAAAGAGCTATCTTGACGCCGCAAAGAAGTGGCCGATTTGCAGAGAATGTTGGAGAGACCAAAGGGTGTAAGATCATTGATGACTTAGCCACCCATAAAGCTGAGTATGGGAATTCCAGAGGGAATCAAAGGAGGAGTGCTGAATCTCCTTCTGTAGCTGCACTTGAAGCTCTCACTGCGAGATTTAATAAATATGAATTGGGAGGAGCTTCAAAAGGAGGTATTTACCATGTAAATGCTGTGTCAGACGGTCCTTTCGTCTGCAAAAGGTGTGGAGCTGAGGGACACGTTTCAGAAAATTGTCCTAGTCCCTTTAAGTCTCGTGCTGCCTTTCAACATTATAGGCAGACAAACACCTACTATGAGCCTAATGTTCATCCCAACTTGAGGTGGAGTAGCCAGAATGTCCTAAATCCAACTCCACCTCCGCAGCAGCAGCAGCAAGCTTATATGCCCCCTCACAAGCAACAACCATATCAAAAACCTCCCTATGTGCCGCAGCAGCAACAATCTCAAAATTCTGACTTTGCTGAGTTGAAGAATACGTTGCAAAAGGAGTCCCAAGCTAGAGAGGCCGGGATGAAACTGCTAGAGAGCCAAATTGCTCAATTGGCTAGTAAGAGTACAACTCGAGCTCCGGGACACTTACCGACTTAGATGGACCAGAAAGAGACCCTTAATGCCATCACTTTGAGGAGTGGGTCTACCCTTGAGGGGCCCATCATGGTCGAGGACGAGGCTGCAAAAGATGAGGCGGAACCGAGTCAAAACAAAGCTGAACGAACAAAAACAAGAAAAAGACGAACAGCAGGTATGTCAGTCGATCGACTGACATACCCGGTCGATCGACTGAAGTGCGACAAACAAGAGCTTCTGTCTGTTCAAGTCGGGCGATCGATCGACCTAACCGGTCGATCGATCGAGATTGCTTTGCGATAGTGAACCTTTTCGTCCTCCAATGCCCGATAACTTGAGGGATCATTTGTTTCGGTACGATCGCCTTCAAAAATATTGAGGCTGAGCCGATCGCCGATGGGTCTGTTCCGGTTCCAAAGTACGACCCTATGTCAATTAACGGTTCACATTTGAGATGGTCCGAAGAAGGGTCAAGCTACAACAAAGAGAAGGTAGTGGACTTTCAGCCTAAGTCCACCAACGCCGGCATGAGAGACTTAGAGGAGAGGGCTAAGTTACTTCTTACTTCCCTATCCGGAGAGATTGGTGCCGACGAAGGAACATGTATCTTTCAATAAATTTGAAAATGTTGTTCGTAGTCTAAATGTACAAGTACCTTTCCTAGAATTAGTCAATCAAGTGCCTCGCTTATATGAAGTTTATGAAGCAATTACTGTCTAAAAGAAGTCACTTGAAATCGTGCATACTTTGTCGCATTAACGAGGAGACATGCTCTTATTTATCCCATACTTGCACTCCTTAAGCTAGAAGACCCGGAAGCTTTTCACCCCATGTAATATTGGCACCTTTCCTATTGAGAAAGCCTTATGTGACCTAGAGCCAATATTAGCGTTATGCCCGGAGTCTTGCTAGGAAGTCAAGTTGAATAGGTTTGCATCACAAACATGACCGTATAGATGGTCCGATCGCTCTGTCCAAATGCCAATAGAGTCTTATAGGACATCCCCGTGCAAATAGGGAAGTTTTTCTTCCCCTCCGACTTCGTGGTGCTTGATATGCCCGAAGATGCACACATACCTATCATACTTGGTAGACCATTTCGCACACCGCCGGTGCAATTATTGATGTTGGTTCGGGTACTTTGACCTTTAAGGTAGGCAAGCATTCCATTGTCTTTGCCCATACAGCTAGGAAGAAAGACCCCATGTGGCCTGTCACTTGCAATACGGTTTCTGAAAAGAAATCCTATTTTATACTTCCTGATATGCCTGTCTCTATTCCTACTCCTGTTGTAACACCTCCGCCCCAGATTGGGAGCAAAGTGGAGGAAGATTATTCTGTTTTAGACATTGCAGGAGCTGGTTTGGGGAAGGGAGAGATGCCTGTTGCTCCGGCTGTGAAAGAGCAAGTCGTTTCAAGAGGCGGTCTTGGATGCCTAAGCTATGACACTGATGAGGAGCTTGAAGATAAGCCAGCCAGAGTGAGAAAGTCCGACTTGGACTTTGATGAGCCGGAAGAGGTCATTGATTGGGGAGATGACGAAGCTGTTGATCCGTCAAGCTCTATGGATGCTTGAAGTTGAGAAAGGTGCACCGAGAAGATGAGCACCGCTTGAGGCCACCTCTTGTAGCCGTAAGTCACGAAGTGGGCCATACCGTGGCCATTCTTGATCAACTACTAGTTGATCACGCGCTTTATGAAAAACTTCATTTTATTGCTTTTAAACTATTTTATTGCTTTTGTGTGCGCGAGACTTCGCATTTAATTATTTTGTTTAGGATTTTTAAGCACTTTTGACTTTACTTTGGGTTTTGCGCAATTTTGCGCGCATATTATTGTGCACTTGCAGGTTTTTGGACCTTATTAGCTCAAGTTATTGAGCAAATACGAAGAAATCAGAAGTTACATCAGTGTTTTCGGTCGATCGACTGACCTGTATGGTCGATCGACTGGCTGCATAGTTCCAGGAGCTTCTGTTCCTGTTCACTCTGGTCGATCGACTTTCTGCTATGGTCGATCGACCGCCCTGGACTGCTGTACCTGTTCACGACCTTTCCCCTGCTGTGTTTGGTCGATTTGCGGAATTGAGGGAGTTTTCTACTCCACTTTATCTTCCGTCATATTATTTATTTCTTCTATTTTCTCAATTATGCACATAATTACCGCTTCATTATTGTTTTCTCGTTTTTATGCGTGGTATTTGTTTGTCTTTCAGGTACTTATTGGTAGCATCGTAGCTATCAAAACCTCCTAGCTCACGCTGGTTTGGGGAGGTTTCCTTTTGCTGCGCTTAAAGTCTTGTGAGTTCCCGAGTTCCACTTCATGTCATATTTACTTATCGCAAATTCCCGTTTCTCTTTTCTTTATTACATGATTTTGCACAATGGGGACATTGTGCGATTTGGTTTGGGGAAGGGTTTTGCGTTGCATTTCATTTGCATTGTTTTATTGCATTTCAGTTGCACGTTTACATTTTTGGCTTGCATTGTTTATTTCATTTCTCTTATATATACAAAAAATTCCAAAAAATTAAAAAATTTCAACAAAATTCAAAATTTTAAAAAAAATGCACGTTTATTTTAGCATATAGGTCGAGTCGGAACGGTAGTATTTTAATAATGACATTGCATTTGCATCTGTTTTTGCCTAAGCCTTGCTGAGTAACATGTTATTAGTAGAATCATATAAGTGCATATTCTACGAGTTTTCGTTATTTATTTGCTGAACTTGAGACTTGACTTAGAATTTTGGCAAGCTACATCATATTTTCTAAGGTTTAGAGCCTATAACTGGTGTCATTCATGACCAGTTCATCTAGGAATGTGAGTAGTACTCCTTATGAGACATGTTACATAAATGTGCATAAATATGAACTTGATCTGCTTAATACCTATATGCATTCGGTTTGTGGTTTGTTGACACATGTGGTAGAGGTTTCCCTTTATTCGTTTTGCCCATAAGCTTCACACTGCCAAAAATAGCCTTTTTGTCCCATTACTACATCCTACATTTAGCCTGCCCTTGTCAAGCTAGTAGTCTATGTTCTTGGGATTGTTACTTAGTTTTTGGTAGCATTTGCTCTTATTGAGATTTTGTTGGATAAAAAGAATGAAGGAGGAAAGAAGTTCAAAGAAAAGAAAAAGAAAGAAAGAAAAAATGTTTTGAAAAAGAAAAAAGAGTTCTGTACTGTTTACTTCAGTCAATCGACCACTACATCAAGTCGATCGACTGGGTTCCGAAGGAAATCAATTCGCATAATTCAAAATCCTTATCTTATGGCGATTTTTGCTCCCATGTTGCATTAGTATCTTATGGGGAGTTGGTTGATTACTGTTATACTGGAGATTGTGAGTTTTGTGCTTGCTATAGTACCGTATCGATTGAATTTTGAGCAAGAAGAAGGATGTTGTCATATGGTTCCGTTTTGGTACTAGCTTGATCACCTGTACCTCCACTTTCCCGTAAATGTTTTGCCTCTTCTTACCCATACCTCACATATCTATATATACCTCAGCATGTGTCATGGTCTTTTGTTGGTTGGAATGCATATGTACGGTCATAGAGATTACTTTCATACTATATTGCAGGCATGTTCTTATAGGTCGTAGTTAGGTGAGAGTCTTTACAAAATGAATTCTTTCTATCCTCTTACATATATTCACCTGTGCTTATGTGTGATATGAGCGACCCGTGAGAGTCCAATTTGATAAGTCTCTATAGTTGATGGTTCAAATAGCTTTTAACGACTTCATAACTCGGTTGCATGATTCATAATTGCTAATTGATTGTTGGTTATTGCATTAAAATGGTTTAGGCTTTACATGTTGTAATTCGCTCTGAGATTGAACTCGTTCCATTAGGTCATTAGATCGAGTTTAGTTCTTGCTTGGGGACAAGCAAGGGTTTGGTTTGGGGAAGTTTGATGCGTGTCATTTATATGATGTTTTACACCTCATTTTACACGCATTTCAGAGCTCATTTGTGTAGTTTAAGCTACCATTTCCCCTATTTCCGTCTACTTTCGTGTTTTTGTACATTATTGCAGAAATGTGAAGAATTCAACGGAAATTGAGCTAAATCCGTCCCCGAGTATCCAGCATTGCATTTGACGTGAAGAATTCACTTAAGGAACGAGCTTGGTGCGCGTTTCAAGACCCAAAAAGACAAATCCACGAGATTATAGAAGTCAACTATCAGCTACTTCAGTCGACCGACCACGCTTTGATCGATCGACCAACTCAAGGGTTCCGGTAGGCTCTTTGTTCACTCAGTAGGGCGATCGATCGACCGCCATGCTTAGTCGGTCGACCAAGCCACTACTTCAGACGAGAATTAAAAGATCGAGATTTATCAAGCCCATGAGTTATTAGGTTTAGGAATAATAGCTGCGTACTTTTCCTATATAACGCAGCTTGAGTTTTCAGAATAGATATCTAATTTTTATTCAAGTTTAGTAGACAGTTTTAGTTTATCATTAATTAGGGTTCAAGGATTAATTCGGGATTGAATACAATTCACTTTGATAATTCGGCTTTGTTCTTTTCTTTCGCAATTCACACGGTACTCTCCTATTTTGTTCAAGTTATTTTGCTCTCTTTCATAGTTATAGAATTGCTAGATCAGTTTCCCAAGCCGAATTGCCATCTTATGTTAATTGTTTATCTTACCGTATCAATCATGAATTCTGTAGTTTATTTAGCCAAACTTATTGTTGTTATCATTCTTAGTATGAGTAGCTAATTTATTAGTGCTAGGATGTAGGGGAATTATAGCGTAGGCGGCATTAGAATTAATTTGGCCTGAAATCGCGTGTCAGTCGATCGACCGCCATACCTGGTCGATCGACTGACCACGTGAGGTTTACCTTCGTTTTAATTGATTTAAATGTTGTATTTGACGAATCGAATGCATGCGACTAGTTGAATGCTTAATATATGACTGACCCATTAGATCGAAAGATAGGGAAAGTTGTTAGATCACCAATTAAAATGACTAAACTATGCTGAGATCGAAAGATAGGTAAAGTTTAGATTATTAGTCACTTTTCAGGACGAGAGTCAGTATTAGTGATATTAGGGACTTGTAGCGAGATCGAAAGATGCTATTTGTTAAGAGTGGACCGAGAGGACCTCTTGTTTTCCCGCCTCATGTGTTTGATTTAGACCTACTTAGTATGCTGCTGCCGAAACTATAGTGAACCGACCATCCTAGTACCCTTCTTTTATCTGTTTTATCCGTTTATCTAGTTTATTGTCTTTTATTGCCTTTAGCTATAGACCAAATCAATTCAACCCCCACATTCGTTATCTTAGACTAGAATTAGACAATTATCAATTACATTCGCCACCTTGTGGTTCGACCCTGTTACCACTAGCCTAGGTTAGTTTTAATAGGAATTATAAATATTATTTTTGGTACTCACAACGACGGGTATCAACCACACCACACAAATAGATACCGAGACACGCCCAGACGTACCGGACCCGGAAGCCAATCGGGTCCCCATCTAGACGTCGTGTCTCAACTACACGAGTCCCTCCGTACTCAAGTCATTATTGTGCACATCCCTCTTGGAGTGGGAAGCTCCAAGAGGCGATCCGAGCAAGAGACGGTTTCCCAACCGCCTCCTGTCTCCTCAACAACAATAACCAACCATGTCCTCCGACATACAAAACAACAGAAATATGCAAGATGCCATATAACATGCCAGTTACCGACTCATTCAATGCAGTTAATGAAAAATGACTTATTTAGTAAATATACACAATATCGAAACTTAGTAGGATAAACCTACCTTTTAGAAATCCCGCTAAACAATAAAGCAACCGGATATAAATGTGATCCTCCATGAAGTCGGCACCTAATTACGATAATTAAATGTAATTACTAACTAACCTAATTAAATTATGACTATATAATTTAATATCATTAAATTCAAATCCCGACTGAACTACCTGCCAATTACTTGGTTCAAATCCCAACTCATAACCCATTATACACTAATTAAAACTCGTCTCGAGTTCCACTCAAATATTCACAACCACTCACACAAACACACGGTTGAACCGTGTGCTTATCCCCATTAAACGATCACTAAACACCGCTCCTTGACCGCGGCCAACACTACCACCCTCTCCATTATGGACCACCCTCACTCCAGCCACCACTCACGCCCACGACCAGCAACCACCACGGCAACAACCAACAGCAGCAGCAACGAACATGTTAACTCCCCTACACCACACACACACACGACCTACCCACACCAAACACCACAGCTAGACTGCACCACCACTGCCCCCACTTGGCCACGGTGGTCACGGCCGTCGCCCAACACCTACACGCCACCACACGACCACCACCAACCACGACAACCACCACAAATAGCAGCCAGAACAACTCGCCACAACAACGCCAAGACGATCGTACACCCTCCTTTAACAGCCCATTTGCACCACCTACCGCCACCCCTGACCACCACCTCAACCCCCACTCAAACCACGACACAATCACCCCACTACCTGTAACACAAGGTACCTTTTCAAGGACCACCCTAGCATATAACGATGCTACCATCTCGGTTACCCGAAGTAAGTATATCAACAGTAACCATTGAAGAACAATTATCAGTATAACGTTAACTTATTACATCGTCTCAAAACTGTAAACCAAAGTATAAAGAATGTAAATCAAAGCACAACTCATAAAGTATCTAAAACCTCGTGACAACGGAAGCTAAGACTCTAGGTGATGACATCCCATCCTCGATCCCGCAGCTAACATGAAATCATCCCCTGTCACAATCTGCTTACCATCCTCGAATGGATCACCACAATTTTAGAAAACATAAACGGGATCAGTTCCCTGAATAATCAAGATAAGAAAATCACAAAGACAACCAATACCAACCAATCCAAACATAGAACCATTCTCCATTCTCCATTAGTGTCCAGTAACAGACTACACACCCAAGTGTGTAGCCCTGCCAGATTACCCATCGCAACAGGTAATCCTCACCGCCAGTGGGGGACCGCAGCCTTGACCACCTAAGCCCCGCTCATCGCAATGAGCAATAACCCAGTTCCATTAATGTGCACACCCCCTCGTGACGGGAATAACAAAGAGCGAATCAAGGGCGTGAAGCCATTCCCGGTGATGACTCTACTCAGCCGAGGATGCACCTCGCAAACCACAGACAAACAACAACCAATCCAAACATCCAATAAAGACAATTCCAATAACAATATTAATCATGATAATACAATATCAACATCGTCTTAAATAAATTAAATAGACAACTGAGTAGGGAAACCCTATCTTATTACGAATTCGAATCACAAGCACACAGCGGAAGCTAGAACTGTTCCTCTAAGAATCCTTCACCTAGCAATAATCACAATCATGCCTATGTCATCATCACACCAAAACCCCCTTTTCCCCAAACTGACAATTAGGGCAAAACCCTAAAAACAACATACTAAAGATTAACAAGAAACTTACCAAAGAAATCAGGACAAAAGAGGGAACTAGACTCACGATCGATCAACAAAGCCTTGAGAGTGAATAACGGTGATTAGAGAAGTGAAGAACGTAGTTTAGGTTTTGATAAAATGAACAGGAACTGTTAAACGCAGTTTATATACTCTCTAATCACCTTAAATAAAAAAGCGGAAATTAATCTCGTCAGACCGATTACTCGGTCGAGTACCTGAGGTACTCGGCCGAGTACGCCTTACTTGGCCAAGTATCACACTACTCGTCCGAGTATTCCTAGGCAGTAGCTTGTCAAGAAAACACACGACGTCCTACTCGGCCGAGTTAGACCTATTCGACCGAGTAAACTAGACTCAGAAAACCGTGGTATTACAGTCTTCCCTCCTTAAAACAAACTTCTTCCCCGAAATTCATACCATACCCAAAATAAAATAACATAAAACAACACTAACTACCCCAAAACAACAACCACAACTACTCGAAGGAACTACTCACACCAACTATGAGCAACAAAATAACTTATCCCAAGCTCAAGGATACTAACAACACAACCATCTCGATCCCTACCCATACCAAACACCACCAAAACCACCACTAGACCGCACCACCGCTGCCCCCACCTGACCACGATAGTCACGGTCATCGCCCAGCACCTACACGCCACCACACGACCACCAACAACCACGAAAACCACCACAAACAGCAGCCACAACAACTCGCCACAACGACACCAACAAGACCGTACACCCTTCTTTTACAGCCCATTTGCACCATCTACCGCCACCTATACCGCCACCACTGACCACCACCACAACCGCCATTTAACCCACGACACAAACACACCACTACCTGTAACACATGGTGCCTTACAAAGGACCACCCTAGCATATAACGCTGCTACCATCTCGGTTGCTCGAGGTAAGTATATCAACAATGACCATCAAAGAACAATTATTAAAGTATAATGTTAACTTATTACATCGTCTCAAAACTGTAAACCAAAGTATAAAGAATGTAAATCAAAGTACAACTCATAAAGTATCTAAAAACTCGTGACAGAGGAAACTAAGACTCTAGGTGATGACATCCAATCCTCAATCCCGCAGCTAACATGAAATCATCACCTGTCACAATCTGCTCAACATCTCCGAATGAATCACCACAGATTTAGAAAACATAAACGGGGTCAGTTCACTGAATAATCAAGATAAGAAAATCACAAAGACAACCAATACCATCGAATCCAAACATAGAACCATTCTCCATATTCCATTAGTATCCAGTAACCGACTACACACCCAAGTGTGTAGCCCTGCCAGATTACCCATCGCAACAGGTAATCCTTACCGCCAGTGGGGGACCGCAGCCTTGACCACCTAAGCCCCGCTCATCGCAACGAGCAATAATCCATTTCCATTAATGTGCACATCTCCTTTATGACGAGAACCACAAGGAGCGAATCAAGGGCGTGAAGTCATTCCTGATGATGAGTCCAGTCAGCCGAGGACGCACCTCGCAAACCACAGATAAACAACAATTAATCCAAACATCCAAGAAAGACAATTCCAATAACAATATTAATCATAACAATCAACACCGTCTTAACTCAATTAAACAGGCAACTGAGTTGGGAAACCCTACCTTATTACGAATCCGAATCACAAGCACACAGTGGAAGCTAGAATTATTCCTCTACGAATCCTTCACCTAGCAATAATAACAATCATGCCTATGTCATAATCACACCAAAACCCCTTTTCCCCCAAACTGGGAATTAAGGCAAAACCGTAAAAACAACATACTAAAGATTAACATGAATCTTACCAAAGAAATCGAGACAAAAGACGGAACTAGACTCACGATCGATCAACAAAGCCTTGAGAGTGATTAAGGATGATTAGAGAAGTGAAGAACGTAGTTTAGGTTTTGATCAAATGAATAGTAACTTTTAAACGAAGTTTATATACTCTCTAATCACCTTAAATCAAACCGCAGAAATTAATCTCGTCAGACCGATTACTTGGTCGAGTACCTGGGACACTCAGCCGAGTACACCTTATTCGGCCAAGTATCACACTACTCGGCCGAGTGTTCCTAGGCAGTAGCTTGCCCAGAAAACACACGACGTCCTACTCGGCCGAGTTAGACCTATTCGACCGAGTAAACTAGACTCAGAAAACCGTGGTATTACAGTCTTTCCTCCTTAAAACGAACTTCGTCCCCGAACTTCATACCATACCCAAATCAAAATTACACAAAACAACACTAACTACCTAAAGACAACAACCACAACTACTCGAAGGAACTACTCACACCAACTTTGAACAACAAAACAAATTATCCCAAGCTCAAAGATACTAACAAAACAACCATCTCGATCCCTACCCACACCAAACACCACCAAGACCACCACTAGACCGCACCACCGCTGCCCCCACCTGACCACAGTGGTAACGGTCGTTGCCAGCACATACACGCCACCACACGACCACCAACAACCACGAAAACCACCACAAACAGCAGCCACAACAACTCGCCGCAACAACACCAACACGACCGTACACCCTCCTTTAATAGCCCATTTGCACCATCTACCGCCACCTATACCGCCACCACTGACCACCACCACAACCCCTACTCAACCTATGACACAAACACACTACTACCTGTAACACAGGGTGCGTTACCAAGGACCACCCTAGCACATAACACTGCTACCATCTCGGTTGCTCGAGGTAAGTATATCAACAATGACCATCGAAGAACAATTATTAAAGTATAACGTTAACTTATTACATCGTCTCAAAACTGTAAACCAAAGTATAAAGAATGTAAATCAAAGTATCTAAAAACTCGTGACAGAGGAAGCTAAGACTCTAGGTGATACATCCCATCCTCGATCCCGCAGCTAACATAAAATCATCACCTGTCACAATCTGCTCACCATTTCCGAATGAATCACCACAGTATTAGAAAAAATAACCGGGGTCAGTTCACTGAATAATCAAGATAAGAAAATCACAAAGACAACCAATACCATCGAATCCAAACATAGAACCATTCTCCATACTCCATTAGTATCCAGTAACCGACTACACACCCAAGTGTATAGCTCTGCCAGATTACCCATCGCAACAGGTAATCCTTGCTGCTAGGGGGGACCAAAACCTTGACCACCTAAGCCCCGCTCATCGCAACGAGCAATAACCCATTTTCATTAATGTGCGCATTCCCCTTATGACGAGAACCACAACGAGCGAATCAAGGGCGTGAAGTCATTCCTGATGATGACTCCACTCAGCCGAGGACGTAACTCGCAAACCACAGACAAACAACAACTAATCCAAACATTCAAGAAAGACAATTCCAATAACAATATTAATCATGCCAATACAACAATCAACATAGTCTTAAATCAATTAAACATGCAACTTAGTAGGAAAACTCTACCTTATTACGAATCCGAATCACAAGCATACAACGGAAGCAAGAATTGTTCTTCTACGAATCTTTCACCTAGCAATAATCACAATCATGCCTATGTCATAATCACACCAAAACCACTTTTTCCTTAAACTGGCAATTAGGGCAAAACCCTAAAAACAACATACTAAAGATTAACAAGAAACTTACCAAAGAATTCGGGACAAAAGACGGAACTAGACTCACGATCGATCAACAAAGCCTTGAGTGTGATTAAGGATGATTAGAGAAGTGAAGAACATAGTTTAGGTTTTGATAAAATGAATAGTAACTGTTAAACAAAGTTTTTATACTCTCTAATCACCTTAAATCAAACCACGAAAATTGATCTCGTCAGACCGGTTACTCGGTTGAGTACCTGGGGAACTCGGCCGAGTACGACTTACTCGACCAAGTATCACACTACTCGGTCGAGTGTTCCTGGGCAGTAGCCTGTCTAGAAAACACACGACATCCTACTCGGCCGAGTGTTCCTGGGCAGATAGGTAAAGTTTAGATTATTAGTCACTTTTCAGGACGAGAGTCAGTATTAGTGATATTAGGGGCTTGTAGCGAGATCGAAAGATGCTATTTGTTAAGAGTGGACCAAGAGGACCTCTTGTTTTCCCGCCTCATGTGTTTGATTTAGACCTACTTAGTATGCTGCTGCCGAAACTATAGTGAACCGACCATCCTAGTACCCTTCTTTTATCTGTTTTATCCGTTTATCTAGTTTATTGTCTTTTATTGCCTTTAGCTATAGACCAAATTAATTCAACCCCCACATTCGTTACCTTAGACTAGAATTAGACAATTATCAATTACATTCGCCACCTTGTGGTTCGACCCTGTTACCACTAGCCTAGGTTAGTTTTAATAGGAATTATAAATATTATTTTTGGTACTCACAACGACGGGTATCAACCACACCACACAAATAGGTACCGGGACACGCCCAGACGTACCGGACCCGGAAGCCAATCGGGTCCCCATCTAGACGTCGTGTCTCAACTACACGAGTCCCTCCGTACTCAAGTCATTATTGTGCACATCCCTCTTGGAGTGGGAAGCTCCAAGAGGCGACCCGAGCAAGAGACGGTTTCCCAACCGCCTCATGTCTCCTCAACAACAATAACCAACCATGTCCTCCGACATACAAAACAACAGAAATATGCAAGATGCCATATAACATGCCAATTACCGACTCATTCAATGCAATTAATGAAAAATGACTTATTTAGTAAATATACACAATATCGAAACTTAGTAGGATAAACCTACCTTTTAGTAATCCCGCTAAACAATAAAGCAACCAGATATAAATGTGATCCTCCATGAAGTCGGCACCTAATTACGATAATTAAATGTAATTACTAACTAACCTAATTAAATTATGACTATATAATTTAATATCATTAAATTCAAATCTCGACTGAACTACCTGCCAATTACTTGGTTCAAATCCCAACTCATAACCCATTATACACTAATTAAAACTCGTCTCGAGTTCCACTCAAATATTCACAACCACTCACACAAACACACGGTTGAACCGTGTGCTTATCCCCATTAAACGATCACTAAACACCGCTCCTTGACCGCGGCCAACACTACCACCCTCACCATTATGGACCACCTTCACTCCAGCCACCACTCACGGCCACGACCAGCAACCACCACGGCAACAACCAACAGCAGCAGCAACGAACAAAATAACTCCCCTACACCACACACACACGACCTACCCACACCAAACACCACAGCTATACTGCACCACCACTGCCCCCACCTGGCCACGGTGGTCACGGCCGTCGCCCAACACCTACATGCTACCACACGACCACCACCAACCACGACAACCACCACAAATAGCAGCCAGAACAACTCACCACAACAACACCAAGACGATCGTACACCCTCCTTTAACAGCCCATTTGCACCACCTACCGCCACCCCTGACCACCACCACAACCCCCACTCAAACCGCGACACAAACACCCCACTACCTGTAACACAAGGTGCCTTTTCAAGGACCACCCTAGCATATAACGATGCTACCATCTCGGTTACCCGAAGTAAGTATATCAACAGTGACCATTGAAGAACAATTATTAGTATAACGTTAACTTATTACATCGTCTCAAAACTGTAAACCAAAGTATAAAGAATGTAAATCAAAGCACAACTCATAAAGTATCTAAAACCTCGTGACAACGGAAGCTAAGACTCTAGGTGATGACATCCCATCCTCGATCCCGCAGCTAACATGAAATCATCCCTTGTCACAATCTGCTCACCATCCTCGAATGGATCACCACAATTTTAGAAAACATAAACGGGATCAGTTCCCTGAATATTCAAGATAAGAAAATCACAAAGACAACCAATAGCAACCAATCCAAACATAGAACCATTCTCCATTCTCCATTAGTGTCCAGTAACAGACTACACACCCAAGTGTGTAGCCCTGCCAGATTACCCATCGCAACAGGTAATCCTCACCGCCAGTGGGGGACCGCAGCCTTGACCACCTAAGCCCCGCTCATCGCAACGAGCAATAACCCAGTTCCATTAATGTGCACATCCCCCTCGTGACGGGAATAACAAAGAGCGAATCAAGGGCGTGAAGCCATTCCCGGTGATGACTCTACTCAGCCGAGGATGCACCTCGCAAACCACGGACAAACAACAACCAATCCAAACATCCAATAAAGACAATTCCAATAACAATATTAATCATGATAATACAATATCAACATCGTCTTAAATCAATTAAATAGACAATTGAGTACGGAAACCCTATCTTATTACGAATTCGAATCACAAGCACACAGCGGAAGCTAGAACTGTTCCTCTAAGAATCCTTCACCTAGCAATAATCACAATCATGCCTATGTCATAATCACACCAAAACCCCCTTTTCCCCAAACTGACAATTAGGGCAAAACCCTAAAAACAACATACTAAAGATTAACAAGAAACTTACCAAAGAAATCAAGACAAAAGAGGGAACTAGACTCACGATCGATCAACAAAGCCTTGAGAATGAATAACGGTGATTAGAGAAGTGAAGAACGTAGTTTAGGTTTTGATAAAATGAACATGAACTGTTAAACGCAGTTTATATACTCTCTAATCACCTTAAATAAAAAAGCGGAAATTAATCTCGTCAGACCGATTACTCGGTCGAGTACCTGAGGTACTCGGCCGAGTACGCCTTACTTGGCCAAGTATCACACTACTCGTCCGAGTATTCCTAGGCAGTAGCTTGTCAAGAAAACACACGACGTCCTACTCGGCCGAGTTAGACCTATTCGACCGAGTAAACTAGACTCATAAAACTGTGGTATTACAGTCTTCCCTCCTTAAAACAAACTTCTTCCCCGAACTTCATACCATACCCAAAATAAAATGACATAAAACAACACTAACTACCCCAAGACAACAACCACAACTACTCGAAGGAACTACTCACACCAACTATGAGCAACAAAACAACTTATCCCAAGCTCAAAGATACCACAACCATCTCGATCCCTACCCATACCAAACACCACCAAAACAACCACTAGACCGCACCACCGCTGCCCCCACCTGACCACGATGGTCACGGTCATCGCCCAGCACCTACACGCCACCACACGACCACCAACAACCACGAAAACCACCACAAACAGCAGCCACAACAACTCGCCACAACGACACCAACAAGACCGTACACCCTTCTTTAACAGCCCATTTGCACCATCTACCGCCACCTATACCGCCACCACTGACCACCACCACAACCGCCATTTAACCCACGACACAAACACACCACTACCTGTAACACATGGTGCCTTACAAAGGACCACCCTAGCATATAACGCTGCTACCATCTCGGTTGCTCGAGGTAAGTATATCAACAATGACCATCAAAGAACAATTATTAAAGTATAATGTTAACTTATTACATCGTCTCAAAACTGTAAACCAAAGTATAAAGAATGTAAATCAAAGTACAACTCATAAAGTATCTAAAAACTCGTGACAGAGGAAGCTAAGACTCTAGGTGATGACATCCAATCCTCAATCCCGCAGCTAACATGAAATCATCACCTGTCACAATCTGCTCAACATCTCCGAATGAATCACCACAGTTTTAGAAAACATAAACGGGGTCAGTTCACTGAATAATCAAGATAAGAAAATCACAAAGACAACCAATACCATCGAATCCAAACATAGAACCATTCTCCATATTCCATTAGTATCCAGTAACCGACTACACACCCAAGTGTGTAGCCCCGCCAGATTACCCATCGCAACAGTAATCCTTACCGCTGCATGGGGGACCGCAGCCTTGACCACCTAAGCCCCGCTCATCGCAACGAGCAATAATCCATTTCCATTAATGTGCACATCTCCCTTATGACGAGAACCACAAGGAGCGAATCAAGGGCGTGAAGTCATTCCCGATGATGAGTCCAATCGGTAGGACGCACCTCGCAAAACCACGATAAAACAACAATTAATCCAAACATCCAAGAAAGACAATTCCAATAACAATATTAATCATAACAATCAACATCGTCTTAACTCAATTAAACAGGCAACTGAGTTGGGAAACCCTACCTTATTACGAATCCGAATCACAAGCACACAGTGGAAGCTAGAATTATTCCTCTACGAATCCTTCACCTAGCAATAATAACAATCATGCCTATGTCATAATCACACCAAAACCCCTTTTCCCCCAAACTGGGAATTAAGGCAAAACCGTAAAAACAACATACTAAAGATTAACATGAATCTTACCAAAGAAATCGAGACAAAAGACGGAACTAGACTCACGATCGATCAACAAAGCCTTGAGAGTGATTAAGGATGATTAGAGAAGTGAAGAACGTAGTTTAGGTTTTGATCAAATGAATAGTAACTTTTAAACGAAGTTTATATACTCTCTAATCACCTTAAATCAAACCGCAGAAATTAATCTCGTCAGACCGATTACTTGGTCGAGTACCTGGGGCACTCAGCCGAGTACACCTTATTCGGCCAAGTATCACACTACTCGGCCGAGTGTTCCTAGGCAGTAGCTTGCCCAGAAAACACAGGACGTCCTACTCGGTCGAGTTAGACCTATTCGACCGAGTAAACTAGACTCAGAAAACCGTGGTATTACAGTCTTTCCTCCTTAAAACGAACTTTGTCCCCGAACTTCATACCATACCCAAATCAAAATTACACAAAACAACACTAACTACCTAAAGACAACAACCACAACTACTCGAAGGAACTACTCACACCAACTTTGAACAACAAAACAAATTATCCCAAGCTTAAAGATACTAATAACACAACCATCTCGATCCCTACCCACACCAAACACCACCAAGACCACCACTAGACCGCACCACCGCTGCCCCCACCTGACCACAGTGGTAACGGTCGTTGCCAGCACCTACACGCCACCACACGACCACCAACAACCACGAAAACCACCACAAACAGCAGCCACAACAACTCGCCGCAACAACACCAACACGACCGTACACCCTCCTTTAATAGCCCATTTGCACCATCTACCGCCACCTATACCGCCACCACTGACCACCACCACAACCCCTACTCAACCTATGACACAAACACACTACTACCTGTAACACAGGGTGCCTTACCAAGGACCACCCTAGCACATAACACTGCTACTATCTCGGTTGCTCGAGGTAAGTATATCAACAATGACCATCGAAGAACAATTATTAAAGTATAACGTTAACTTATTACATCGTCTCAAAACTGTAAACCAAAGTATAAAGAATGTAAATCAAAGTATCTAAAAACTCGTGACAGAGGAAGCTAAGACTCTAGGTGATACATCCCATCCTCGATCCCGCAGCTAACATAAAATCATCACCTGTCACAATCTGCTCACCATTTCCGAATGAATCACCACAGTATTAGAAAACATAACCGGGGTCAGTTCACTGAATAATCAAGATAAGAAAATCACAAAGACAACCAATACCATCGAATCCAAACATAGAACCATTCTCCATACTCCATTAGTATCCAGTAACCGACTACACACCCAAGTGTCTAGCTCTGCCAGATTACCCATCGCAACAGGTAATCCTTGCTGCTAGTGGGGGACCAAAACCTTGACCACCTAAGCCCCGCTCATCGCAACGAGCAATAACCCATTTTCATTAATGTGCGCATTCCCCTTATGACGAGAACCACAACGAGCGAATCAAGGGCGTGAAGTCATTCCTGATGATGACTCCACTCAGCCGAGGACGTAACTCGCAAACCACAGACAAACAACAACTAATCCAAACATTCAAGAAAGACAATTCCAATAACAATATTAATCATGCCAATACAACAATCAACATAGTCTTAAATCAATTAAACATGCAACTTAGTAGGAAAACTTTACCTTATTACGAATCCGAATCACAAGCATACAACGGAAGCAAGAATTGTTCTTCTACGAATCTTTCACCTAGCAATAATCACAATCATGCCTATGTCATAATCACACCAAAACCACTTTTTCCTTAAACTGGCAATTAGGGCAAAACCCTAAAAACAACATACTAAAGATTAACAAGAAACTTACCAAAGAATTCGGGACAAAAGACGGAACTAGACTCACGATCGATCAACAAAGCCTTGAGTGTGATTAAGGATGATTAGAGAAGTGAAGAACATAGTTTAGGTTTTGATAAAATGAATAGTAACTGTTAAACAAAGTTTTTATACTCTCTAATCACCTTAAATCAAACCACGAAAATTGATCTCGTCAGACCGGTTACTCGGTTGAGTACCTGGGGAACTCGGCCGAGTACGCCTTACTCGACCAAGTATCACACTACTTGGTCGAGTGTTCCTGGGCAGTAGCCTGTCTAGAAAACACATGACATCCTACTCGGCCGAGTTAGTCCTATTCGACCGAGTAAACTAGACTCAGTAAACCGTGGTATTATAGTCTTCCCTATTTAAAACGAGCTTTATCCTCGAAGTTCATACCATACCCAAAACAAATTGACACAAAACAACACTAACTACCCAAAGACAACAACCACAATTACTCGAAGGAACTACTCACACCAACTATGAACAAAAAAAAAACTCATCCTAAGCTCAAAGATACTAACAACACAACTATATCGACCTTAAACTAACTCAAAACATGCATGCGGCCATCTTTTACCCCCTTAAAAGAAAACGGTTACGTCCCCGTAACCAAACATACCTGATCAAAATGGTGAGGAAAGCGCTCTCTTATAGACTCCTCAGGTTCCCATGTGGCCTCTTCCACATTGTGATTAGACCTAAGTACCTTAAGTAAGATGGATTCATCATTCCTGGTCTTGCATACTCTATGATCCAAGATCTCCTTAGGAATCTCTGCATAAGTTAGAGCCTCATCTAGCTTGATGTTCTCAGCCTTAAGTACATGTGACGGATCACTCACATACTTCCGGAGTTGTGATACATGAAACACGTTGTGGACCCGATCAAGCAATGGTGGTAAAGCTAGCCAATAGGCTACTTCACCTACCCTGTCTAGAATATCATAAGGGCAGATAAACTTCTGACTCAACTTCCCTCTCTTGACAAACCTCATCACTCCTCGCATAGGTGATACTTTCAAAATGACCTTGTCACCTACCACAAACTCAATATCCCTGCGGTGCAAATCCGCGTAACTCTTTTGTCGATCATGAGCTGCTTTCATCTTCTGGCGAATCAAGTGAACTTTCTCAATCATGTCCTGCACCATTTGTGGCCCCAAAACCACAGCCTCAACACTATCATCCCAGCACACCAGACTCTTGCACTTCCTGCCATACAAAGCCTCAAAAGGTGCCATCCCAATACTAGTGTCATAGCTGTTGTTGTATGAAAACTCTATCAAATATAGCCTATCCTCCCAACTCCCACTAAATTCCATGGCACAATCTTGTAACATGTCCCCTAAAGTCTTGATAGTCCTTTCGGTCTGACCCTCTGCCGCAGGATGAAATGTTTTACTCATCTTTAACGTAGTTCCCATCAATTTCTGTAACTCTTGCCAAAACCGTGATATGAACCTCGCATCTCGATCTGACACTATATCCTTTGGTACTCCATGTAACCGAACCACATGCTTCCTGTACCCAAAGCTAGCTTCATCTTAGTCCAAGTATCTTTCATCGGGATAAAGTGAGCTTACTTTGTTAAACGGTCGACGATAACCCAAATCATATTATTACCTTGCTGAGTGAATGTATCTTACCTTGTGGTCTCCGTTGTTCACCCTTTACTCTTTGACAAGTTAGACACTTAGCCACAGAATCAACCACCTCGTTCTTCATATTAGGCAACCAAAACGTCTTCTTTAAGTCTTTGTAGAGCTTGTCACCACCCAGATGTACTGAAGGAGTGCAATGAGCCTCCGTTATGATCAACTACTTCTTCAAGTCGACGTCACTAGGTACACACCATCTCCCATCAAAACGAACACTTCCATCTATGTGGATAGAAAACCTCGAAACCGTGCCACTCTCTACCTTTAACTTCCACTCTTGAATCTTGGGATCAAGTTCCTGTTTCTTCTTTATGTCATCATACAAATCAGGCTCAATATTCAAGTCGCCGATGGCATTACCCTTTCGAATCATATGGATCCCCATCTTAGTCATCTCATTCCTTAGTTTCATCAAATACATAGCATCCGCCACCACATTAGCTTTCCCCTTATGATAGATGATTTCCATATCGTAGTCCCCAATCAACTCCATCCATCGCCTCTGTCGCATGTTCAACTCTTTCTGTGTGTATATATACTTCAAGCTCTTATGATCCAAAAACACCTTAAAGGTCGCCCCATAGAGACAATGCCTCCAAATATTTAGAGCAAAAACCACTGCACCTAGTTCCAAATCGTGAGTAGGATAGTTCTCTTCATACGGTTTCAGTTGCCTCGACGCATAAGCGATAACTTTCCCATTATGCATCAAAACACAACCCTGTGGGGAAATATCCGTAAAATTCCCTTAAATTTTAGGACTATAACGTAGATTTAGCATGTGATTATTGTCATAAAACTAAAATACAAGAGAAACGATAAAGGAAAAGAATCAACCTCGGGTCCTAGTGCAATTCGGCAAAATGACAGAAATCAACGTAGATTTCCTCCTAATCGATGCACCCAAGACCGTCTGAGACTATGCCCTTGTGCTAGAATGTATTCTCTAATTGCCTTGCAATATTGAGAGAATTGTTGTGAGTTTTGCTAGATGTGAGATCTAGGTTTTTCAGAGAAAAATGCTCTCAAAAACCCTAGTTTTTTTTTTTTGCAAATGAAAATGCTTAGGTTACAAAAGAGAGAGATCCTCTCTTTTGTTTGCTTCATTCGGCCAAACCATGAGCCCTCATGGGAAGTGGGCTTCCACTTCCTTTTAGTTTTAACTCGTGACCCGGCTCGAAAAATGCTAAATGTATATGACGCGGTTTTATTATAAATCGTCATCGGTTATCGGTTATTAAAGCATCAACTAATAACACGGATTAGTTGAATTATTAATACATGTCCGACAAAGACAATATTGTATAATTAATTCAATATACATCAATTAAATATAATCGTTTATATTTAATTTACGAATTAACCGCTGAATTCGTCTTAGCCATTATTATTTAATCCGTATTAAATAATTATCTCAACATCGCGTTTGACTAATTATTAGTCAATGACTCCGCGACTAACTGCTTAGTCAACTTTGGAATCAACATGACTGTATTTTCATACTGTCACATCTCTCAAACATATCCTATAGGTGTGACTTTTAGGGACCAGTTGATCACTGCCATCTGTATGACAATAACGTCAAACTTATCTAGCAAGCCAACCGTTATTGATAAACGTGGACCAACTGATAATAATACAAAAGTATACCCTTTGATCCTTTTAGAGATTTAAATGTTATTGCACTAACTGTAGAGGACACCAGCCCCAACAAGCTCCCACTTGTCCGTACAAGTGTATGTGTAATAACGTTATCCGCACTAACTGGAGGACACAGCTCCAACAAACCCAACCCAGCCCATTCTTTGAAGCATCAGTATAAACTTCAAAGTTCTCACTTCCCTCCGGTAGAGCTAGAACAGGAGCTGTGGTCAAACGCTCCTTTAATGTTTGGAACGCCGTTTCACAACTTTCATCCCAACTAAATCTGGTCTCTTTCCTCATCAAAGCTGTCATAGGTCTAGCGATCTTAGAAAAGTCTTTCATGAACCTTCTGTAGTAGCCAGCTAAACCCAAGAAACTCAGGATCTTAGAAATATTTTTTGGTGCTTTCTAGTTTCTCACTGCCTCAATCTTACTAAGATCCACCGTCACACTCTCTTTCGAGATCACATAGCCCAGAAAAGCCACTTTCTCTAACCAGAACTCACGCTTAGATAGCTTGGCATAGAACTGATTATGTCGCAAGGTCTGTAATACTAACCTTAGATGCTCCTCGTGCTCCTCCTTAGTCTTAGGGTAGACCAAGATGTCATCAATAAAAACCACCACAAAACTATCCAAGAACAGACTGAAGATGCGGCTCATAAGATCCATGAACAATTGTTGGTGCATTAGTCAACACAAAAGGCATCACCACATACTCATGGTGACCATACCGCGACCGGAAAACTATCTTCGGAATATCCTCATCTGCGATCTTCAACTGGTGATAACCCGACCTCAAATCGATCTTAGAAAACACTCATGCACCACTCAATTGGTCTAAAAGATCATCAATCCTTGGCAAAGGATACTTATTCTTCACGGTGACATGGTTCAACTCCCTATAGTCGATGCATAGTCTCACACTCCCGTCTTTCTTTTTCACAAACAAAATTGGTGGACCCCAAGGTGATACACTAGGTCGAATGTACCCCTTGTCTAGTAACTCATCCAGCTGCTTCTTCAACTCCTCCTGTAATACCCGCCCCGTTAGGGACCCATTGACTAGTCGTTGACTGACCTTAGACACTTGGTAGACTCTTGAGAACCATTCATACAATCGGATTTAGTACTTGGTGACCTTTAGAAGTGGAGAACTCGATCTAGCATAGGCTACTCGATCGAGTAGTCTAGTAACTCGATCGAGTAGAGGCCACTCGATCGAGTAACTCCCATACTCGATCGAGTATGGAGGTTTCAACGATAAGTTATAAATCGTGAATTCGTAAACCCCAAATAAGTTTTCTATTTCCTTTTTTCCTAAACCTAATCGACGACACTTCTTCTCCTTCACCATCTTTCAACCCTTGAGATCCCTTTACACTCGGAGACACCATGGGAACGGAGGTTGAGCCGGGTAGCGGTCTTGTTGCCGGAATGTCGAGCATGTGATGTGACTCATATTTGCACACATTTAGTCCCCGAAATAGCCTCGTTCCTATGCTTTCTTGCATGTTTTAGGGTCATTTCTTATCTTTAACTTCCTAATTTGCATATTCTTTGAGGTTTTGTGTCTTTGGTAGGAGAGGAATGCTAACCTTGCATATATGGAGCAATTTGGAGCTAAATGGATTGCATCTAACGACCAAGACACAAGGAGGAGACCAATACTAAAGGCCTAGGTCAATAAAACAAGTATTTGGGAAATGATGAAGGGCCCCCAAGGCTCCTCAAATGATTCCCACGGATCATAAGGAAGCCAATTGAAGAAGAAGCCACACTGGCCTATGAGACGGGCGTCCCTAGCTCAGCCCGAGCGTCCTGATGATCAAGACAGGCGTCCCAAATGTTGGAGCTTGTGTCCTCCACAATTAGTGTGATAACATTTATAAATCTCTTATAGGTTCACAAGGGTATACTTAGTATTTTATCAGTTCATTAATGATTACTTAATAACGGTTGGCTTGCTAAAAAGTTTGACGTTATTATCATACTGATGGCGGTGATCAACTGGTCCCTAAAAGTCACACCTAAAGGATGTGTTTGAGAGATGTGATTATGGAAATGTAATCACATTGATGCCTTATATGACTAAAAGGTTAGTCCATGTATTTGACTAAATAGTTAGTCAATGTGATGATGAGATGATGATTTAATCTAATTAAATAATATTAGCTGAAACGAATTAACTGTCAATTCGTAAATTGAATATAATATGTTATATTTAATTAATGTATATAATGTTAGCTTAAACGAATTAAGATGTTATTTTGTAATTAAACATAATCGATTATATTTAATTAGCAAATTATAAATGTGCGATATTTATAATTAATGTATATATTATACGATATTGTCAGTGTAAATGTTGACAGACCGGTATTCATAAATCGACTGCAAGCTGTTGTGTGTGGACTTATTAATACATGTTGACATAATTGACAATTTATAAAAGATACATACTTTTTATACATTAAGATAACAACTAAAAATAAGAGGATTTTATCCTCATTTTTTGGTTGGTTCGGTAAAACCGAATTAGAGGAAAAAGGAAAGAAAAAATATCTCCCTTTATTCACTCCCCAATTTAGGTTATAATAGGGAGAGAAGGGGATCATTTTTGCTAATCCTTTTAACCTAATTTTCGACCTAATATTCTCTCATCAAAAAAACACAAAAACCCTAAATTAATTAGTGAATTTGGGGATCTCATTCTAGCAATTTGAGGGGCATTTCTCGGAGCATCTTGGGTGAAACAATTAGGAGAATATCATTTTGATATTGTTCTTAGGCCATTTAGCTAGGACCAAAGGTTGATTATTAATCTCTTCTCTTTTTGTTTATGCAAATTCATTTATGACTAGTTTTTCTTATCATAATTTCGTTATAATCCTTAATTTTAAGGGAAGTATACCGATATTTCCCACAAGTGGTATCAGAGCCAAGGCCACGAAATTATTTTTGTATGATTTTCATAAATGAATTAAACAAATTTTTGAAGAAAAAAAAACATTTCGGCCGAGAAGAAAAAAATTTTTGCCGATTGAATTTTTTTTTAGCCGAGATTAGTTTTTGTTTTTTTGATGTTTTATTTCCATTTTGATTTGTTCATATTGTTGTTTTAATCAGTTAAGATGATAATATGATGAATTTGTAGATGTTTTGATTTAATTAGAATTAAATTAAAATGTAAATGGAAATCGTTTTGATTGTTGATAATTTGTTTTTGCTATATAGTTTTGGCATAGAAATTAATTTAATCATGTTCAAATCAATTGTGATGAATCATATATACGGATAATCGATTTTGTCATAATTTGGATATTCATTTTAAGAGGTTAAAATTGAATCATGAAGTTTGAATCCATGTTTAAATTAATAGATGATGTTTATGTCAATCATGTTATATTAGCAACATTAAACTTTTTGTCCACATAAAATTTTTTTTCGAGAAAAGTAAGTATAAAACGGCTGATATGCCGTGAGTTCTTTAAAAATTTTTTTTTTTGGTTTTAGGTCATAATGCCGCAAAGAAAAAAAAGGAAATCTGTTTTGTTTTTTTTTTTTCGGATTTGCCGAGTAAAAAAAAAAAATCTTTCTGTTTTTCTTTGTGGAAATGCCGAGAACAAAAGGCAAAAGAAAATTTTTTATTTTGGCAAAAATGCCGAGTGCAGCCGAGAATAAAAAAAAAAAAAATTTCTGTTTTTGTCTTATTTTGGCCAATGATTATAATTATACATCATTTTTATATTTTGTATAATTGTTTGTTGTGAAAAAGTTCACATATTAAAGATACCTAATTATTTTAAAGAGGTTTAAAATAATGTTGGATTAATTCATATTACAAGATTAATATGTATTAAGATTGGAATTATTGTGAGTAATTGTCACATAATTTGATCATTTAAATAGGTGGTTTGGATAAATTACTCTACATAATTAAGGAATTATGTCTTGAATGTTTAATTTTATAGTTGATGCATTTTTATTTAGTTGAATGTTTTGTTGAATGGTTTAATTTACGTATTTTTGCAATTGGTTGTAATTTGTAATACCTAGTGTGGCCTTAGTTAATTATGTTTTCGTAATGATGGAAACATAATTTTAATGTAATTTTGAGATCTCGTATCTCCTTTTGGTTTTCTTTAAGTATTATATATGGTTTTGAATTACAATGTAAATAGGTTTATTATGTAATTTTTAAATTGTAATTTTGAGAAGACTAAAGATGGAGATTGGATTGCTCACTCCCGCTACATGGACCAAGATGGAACATCAAGACAAGCTTCTCGGGTCCAAGGATGGATTTCAAAGTTGTATTTATGTTCATTTTGGTAGATAGGCCACACTAGGACTTTATTTTGTTTTACGTTTTTCCATTCTTATTGCTTTTCCTTCACATGATAGTTAGTGCATCATATTCCGCCTAAACCAAACCACTTACTAAAATGCATGAAAATTGACTCATATAGTTTGGATGTTAGTTTTCATAGACATACATATGTCACTCTATTATAAGCCATCATATTAGTTTATTCATTCTCGCATGCTAGATATTAGTTCACTTAAAATGAATTAAAATATAGTTGATGGGATCTTCCTCTAAAACTGAAATTGAGACTAGTCTTTATAGGCCAAACAACTATGAATCCCTTCTTCGTCGGTAGGCATATAGGACCTTACTCTCCATATGACCCCTTCTACGTTGGGTAAGTAGTTTGTGTTGACTTAGTTTACCTCAACATTATAATCCGAAGAGTTTCTCGTGATTATGATGGACTATAGATAGAATTTACAGAAATTTATCGACCAAGAATTCTAAAAGCACAATTAGCCAAGAGGTTGGCTTATCAATTTACAGATAATTGAGTCTTGGAATCATTTATATAATTCTTGAGGGAGGTCAATTGTATAAATGCTTGAGTCTTCGCGTTATAACAGTATTGCATTAGACTTAAATCATAACGATGAGAATGCTTATTATATTTTTCTTCGTAGAATACATTTTATTTTGATAATACTGTTACAACAAATGGCTGGAAATAATGAAAACCCTATGCCAAGTGCCACACTTGGACGCGAGTCCTGGCTAAAAGCTTTCATGGACCACATGAATCAGTTCACTCGACTGAAGAATGACGCGTCCAACTTTGCGGACTAGGAGGCATCATTACGGAATGCTATCATTGCTGACGGTAAGCTCAAGTACTTAACTGAGCCAATACCGGTAAACCCAGGCCCCAATGCAGGATTTAACGAGTCACTTGCTTATAGTGACTTCGTCATGGAAGCGGGTGCGATAAAGAACGTACTCATTTTTGCAATGGAAACCAATTTGCAAAGACGCTTCATTGCCCAAGGTGCAAACAAGGTTTTCACCACGCTTACTAATGAGTTCTCAAAAGCACCGGGAATCGTTACTTATGAGCATACCTGTCGCTTCTGTGATGCGAAATTCCAGAAGGGCCATCCGGTTAGCCCACACATTCTTAACATGATTGAGAATGTCGAGAAATTGGAGGCACTTGATTGCAAAATCAGTGAGAGCATAGTCATTGACCGTATGCTTCATTCACTTCATGATGGTTTTGCCCTCTTCAGGGCAAATTACTACATGAATGACATGAAGAAAAGTCCTCATGAGCTACACTCACTTCTCGTACAGACCGAGAAGGATATGAAATTGAGTGGGAACATGAAGCAAGATGTTCTCATGATTTCCAACAAGAATAAGGGTAAGGGGAAAGCTCCCGGCGACCTAACTGTAGGAAAGCCGAAGTTTAAGAAGCCAGGAAACGGTAAGAGTGGGCCTGGTAAGACTAGTGGCTCACAAGGCAAGACAAAGAGCAAGGGCGGTGACATTGAGTGCCACCATTGTCACAAGACTGGACATTAGAGGAGGAACTGTCCCGTGTACCGTGAGGACATAAATGTGGGAAATAAGTCTGTATACTTCCCTTAAACTAGAAGGATTATAACGATTTAAAACAGATGATCAATGGTCATAAAATAAAATACATAAACAAAAGTAAAGGATTCAGAAATAACCTTTGGTCCTAGAAAATATGGCCTAAGAACAATATCAAAATTGATATTCGCCTATTAGTTGCACCCAAGACGATCTAAGATATGCCCTTTGATTATGCTAGAAATCAATCTAAAATTTTCTGTAAAATTTGATTGTCTTTGTGTTCTTGTGACGAGAAAGAGGAGGCAAGGTCAAGAAAAAGCATTAGGTTAGAAATAATTCTCTACCTTTCTCTTATATAGACCGAATAACCAAATTAATTAGGAAAGATATCACTCTCCTAATTTTCGGCCAATGTTGACCGAAATAAGGAATAAAAATTTCCTTATTTTTGGTCTTTCCAAAAATATATAATATGTGTTGAATTGTCATCTAGTGAGGATCGAACCCATGACCTCTTGGTATGTGTACCTTCACTATTACCACTATGACACATTCAGCTTGTTGATATTAAATACAACTGATTATATTTAATTACGAATTAACAGATTAATTCGTCCAAGCTAACATTATATATATTTAATTAAATACAACTTATTATATTTAATTTACGAATTGACAGTTAATTCGTCACAACTTAATATTATTTAATTTTCATTAAATAATTATCTCATTAACACATTGACTAACTTTTTAGTCATTTTGGGCATCAATGTAATTATATTTCTATAACCACATTTCTCAAACACGTCCTATAGGTGTGACCTTTAGGGACCAGTTGATCACCGCCATCTGTATGATAATAACGTCAAACTTTCTAGCAAGCCAACCGTTATTAGGTAAACGTTAATCAACTGATTAAATATACGAAGTATACCCTTGTGAACCTGTAAGAGATTTACAAATGTTATCACACTAATTTGTGGAGGACACAAGCTCCAACAAACTCCCACTTGTCCTCACAAGTGTATGTGCGATAACCGATTCTCATATCCTTTAAAATTTCTCCCACTCAATGTAAAACAATTTGCAAATCCGAATTCACAAAGGTCGTATTTTACAAGCGATCGATGTCAAGAGTGGTTTTCCCGACTAGAGATTAACTTAACTGATAAACGAATCAACATTCGAGCATGGCCATGCATTTCAGTTACAACTCCTCGAGTGGCCCTAAGAAATAACTATACCTGATATGGGTTGGATATTTTCCTCAACTCGAATCCTGCAGATGTAAGCACAGTATGAAATGACCCAGAAAAAATCTACTTAGCCCCGATTCACGGTGAGACCGTGAGAAAGAAACCAAAGTCACCCAAAAACTGCCTTAATCTCAAGAGACAGTTGATAGTCAAAAGAATCGACTCTAGGAACACAATGGATGTCCTATCCACGACCTAGCACCGAATGTTATTAAACATTTAGGACTCCATTACGTTGTCACAAAAAGTTGTCCTACGAGGTATCGTCATAATCTCGTATCTGTCATCGATCAGTCAACCGTTTGACTTATGGCTCGTTGAACCCACCATCAATCGACTGCACAATATAATAGCCGGAGTTATCAGCTCACATTGGCGATTACGGACCTAAACAAATATAATGTAATTCAGTTAACTTTGTGGCGTTCAATGTTGTCAGTACAATCCACATGAAAAACAAAATATTCTATATATAAAACGATGAAGTTATAAATAATATATGAAAAAGATAATGTATCAAATCCATAATCAAGTACTACAACTTAGGAACATGTTTAATTCCCATGGAATTAACATGCCCTACATGCTTATCATAATTCAACGGTTTGGTGAGAGGATCTGTGATGTTATCATCCGTCGCAATCTTGTCAATCACTATCTCTTCTTGCTCCACGTAATCACGGATCAGGTGAGCCTTCCGAAGTACATGTCTAGATTTGTTGCTAGACTTTGGCTCATTAGCCTGGAAGATGGCACCTCTATTGTCACAATAGATGGTGATCGGGTCATTCGAACTAGGAACTACCGAAAGCCCTTGTAAGAATTGACGCATCCATATCGCTTCCTTTGCTGCCTCCGAAGCGGCATAGTACTCGGATTCAGTAGTAGAATCTGCTACAACACTCTGTTTGGAACTCTTCAAGCTGACCGCAGCACCACTAAGAGTGAAGACGAACCCGACTTGAGATTTTGAATCATCTCGATCCGTTTGGAAGCTAGCATCTGCGTAACCGGTTGCGCATAGCTTAGTATCGCCTCCATAAGTCAATACCCAATCCTTAGTCCTCCGTAGGTACTTGAGGATATTTTTGATCGCTATCCAAAGTGTTTCACCGAGTCTTTTGGTACCGACTCGTCATACTCAATGCATATGCCACGTCTGGACGTGTGCATATCATGGCATACATGATCGATCCTATTGCAGAAGCATAAGGAACACGACTCATGCACTCAATACCTTCAGGCGAGTATGTCATCGACATACAATATAGGAGAGGAATGTCATTCCCAATCAAGAGTATGTCATCGACATACAATATCAAGAATACAATCTTGCTCCCACTCGACTTGATATATAAGCATGGTTCCTCGACCGATCGAGTGAAGCCATACTTTTTTATCACTTGGTCGAAACGATGATTCCAACTCCGAGAAGCTTGCTTAAGTCTATAAATGGAACGCTTAAGCTTGCATACTTTCTTAGGATGTTTAGGATCTATGAAACCTTCGGGTTGCACCATGTACAACTCTTCCTCCAAATAACCGTTTAAGAAGGCGGTTTTCACATCCATCTGCCAATTTCATAATCATGAAATGCGGCAATCGCTAAGATTATCCGAATGGAACGTAGCATGACTACAGGTGAAAAAACCCCTTCATAATGCAATCCTTGCACTTGAGTGAAACCTTTTGCCACAAGTCGTGCCTTATAGATATCTGGTTGCGCGTCTACATAACGCTTTATTTTGTAAAGCCATTTGCACTGTAGAGGTTTTACCTTATTAGGTAAATCAACTAGATCCCATACGTTATTCTCATACATGGAGTCCATCTCGGATTGCATGGCTTCAAGCCATAGCTTTGAGTCGGAACTGGCCATAGCACCTTTATAGGTTGCGGGTTCATTACTTTCTAGAAGTAAAACGTCATTCTCCTCGACCATACCAATGTATCTGTCCGGAGGATGAGAGTCTCTACCCAACCTCCTAGGTTCCTTAGGAATATTAACCGTATCATCAGTTGGAGGTACAGCTTCCTCCATCTGTTCCTCGGTTGTTGGTTCTGGAATCTCCGACAGCTCGAAGGTTCTATTACTCGACTTGTTTTCGAGAAATTCTTTCTCTAAGAACGTCGCACTAGCCGCAACAAAAACTCGATGTTCGGTAGGCGAGTAGAAGTAATGACCAAATGTTCCTTTTGGATAACCTATAAAGTATGTCTTGACCGATCGAGGGCCGAGCTTATCCTCGTGTCTCCACTTGACATAAGCCTCGCAGCCCCAAACCCGAATAAAGGACAAGTTGGGTACTGTTCCCTTCCACATTTCATATGGAGTCTTGTCGACAGCTTTAGACGGACTTCGGTTAAGTATAAGAGCAGCTGACAAAAGAGCATAACCCCATAATGAATCAGGCACTACGGTGTGACTCATATGGATCGAACCATATCAAGTAAGGTTCGATTTCTCCGTTCGGACACACCATTCAATTGAGGTGTTCCAGGTGGAGTTAACTGCAAAACGATTCCACAGTCTTTCAGGTGTTGATCAAACTCATTTGAAAGATATTCGCCACCCCGATCTGAACGAAGTGCTTTAATCTTTCTACCCAGGTTGGTTCTGTACCTATTCTAGTATTCCTTGAATTTCTCAAAGGACTCACTTTTATGCTTCATTAAGTAGACATATCCGTATCTACTCAAATCGTCCGTGAAAGTGATAAAATATCTATAGCCATCTCTAGCGGTAATTGACATAGGTCCACATACGTCCGTATGTATGAGTCCTAATAGGTCACTAGCGCGCATTCCAACACCTTTGAAGGAAATTCGAGTCATCTTGCCAATGAGACATGATTCACACGTGCCATATGCAGAAAATCCGAATGAGGGAATAGTCCCATTATCGACGAGTTTTTTTACGCGTTTCTCATTTATGTGTCCCATTCGACAATGCCATAGATAGGTTTGATCTTTGTCACCAACCTTTAATTTCTTATTATTCATGTGTAATACTTCCGTGGTTTGATCTAAGATATAAATTCCATTCATGGAAACTGATTTGCCATAAATCATTTCATTAAAAGAGAAAATACAACTATTATCCTTTATTGAAAATGTAAAACCGTCTTTAGCAAGTACGGAAACAGAAATAATATTCTTAGATAAACTGGGTACATAGTAATAGTTATTTAAAGATAACTCAAAACCACTAGGGAGTTGGATTACATATGTTCCCTTCGAGGCAAAGAAGAACTCGTGCTCCATTCCCGACTCGCAAGTCCACATCACCTTTTTCGAGAGGTATGATGTTCTTTAGGCCCTGCAAATGATTACACAGATAAGAACCACAACCAGTATCTAGTACCCAAGTTCCGAAACTTGCATGGTTAATCTCAATCATATGAATATAAGATGACATACCAACAGGAACGACGCGGCCTGCCTTGATGTCCTCACGGTAGACGGGACAGTTCCTCCTCCAATGTCCAGTCTTGTGACAATGGTGGCACTCTATGTCACCGCCCTTGCTCTTTGTCTTGCCCTGTGAGCCACTAGTCTCACCAGGCGCACTCTTACCGTTTCCTGGCTTCTTAAACTTTGGCTTACCTACAGCTAGGTCGCCATGAGCCTAGCCCTTACCTTTACCTTTGTTGTAAATTGTGAGAACATCCTACTTCATGCTCCTACTCAATTTCATATCCTTCTCGGTCTGTACGAGAAGGGAGTGTAGCTCATGAGGACTCTTTTTCAAGTCATTCATGTAGTAGTTCGCCCTGAAAAGGGCAAAACCATCGTGAAGAGAATGAAGCATTCGGTCAATGACAATGCTCTCACTGATTTTACAATTCAGTGCCTCCGACTTCTCGACATTCTCAATCATGTGAAGAATGTGTGGGCTAACCGGTTGGCCCTTCCGAGTTTCGCATCAAAAAGCGACAGTATGCTCATATGTGATGATTCTCGGTGCCTTTGAGAACTCATTAGTGAGCGTGGTAAAAATCTTGTTTGCACCTTGGGCAATGAAGCGTCTCTGCAAATTGGTTTCCATTGCAAAGATGAGTACGTTCTTTATCGCACCCGCTTCCATAACAAAATCACTATAAGTGAGTGACTCGTTGGCTCCTGCATTTGGGCCTGGGTTGACCGGTATTGGCTCAGTTAAATACCTGAGCTTACCGTCAGCAATGGTAGCATTCCGTAGTGCCGCCTCCCGATCCAAAAGTTGGACCCATCATTCTTGATCGCGTGGACTGATTCATTTGGTCCATGAATACTTTTAGCCAGGATGAACGATCTAGTGTGGCACTAGGCATTGGGATTGCGTTATTTCCGGCCATTTGTTGTAACGGATATTATTGATAATAAGCGTGTTCTACTCTGCGAAAGAAGAATAAAATAATAAGCATGCATCGTTTTTATTTTAAGTCTAATGAACTAATGTCATAACGCGAAGACTCAAAAACATTTATACAATTGACCTCCCTCAAGAATTATATAAATGACCCCAAGACTCAATTCTCTGTAAATTGATAAGCTAACCTTTTAGCTAATTCTACCGTTAGAATTCTTGGTCGATAAATTTCTGTAAATACTATCTTTAGTCCATCATAATCACGAGAAACTCTTCGGACTACAATGTTGAGGTAAACTAAGTCAACACAACTACTTACCCAACGTAGAAGGGGTCATATTAGGCCTACCGACGAAGAAGGGACTCATAGATGTTTGCCCTTATAAAGACTAATCTCAATTTCCGTTTTAGAGGAAGATCCCATCAACTATTTTTAATTCATTTTAAGTGAACTATAATCTAGCATGCAAGAATGATTTAAACTAAAGTGATGGCTTATAGACTGTGACATCTGCATGTCCATGAAAACTAACATACAACTATATGAGTCAATTTTCATGCATTTTAGTAATAGGTGGTTTGGTTTTAGGCGGAATATAATGCAATTACTAGCATGTGAATGAAAAGCAATAAAATGAAAAACGTAAAAAAAAAACAGTAAAAGTCCTAGTGTGACCTATCCTATCAAAATGAACAATAAATACAAGTTTGGAATCCATCCTTGGACCCGAGAAGCTTGTCTTGATGTTCCATCTTGATCCATGTAGCGGGAGTGAGCTTGAATCTTCATCTTTAGTCTTCTTTGAAATTACAATAAATAAAATTACATAATTGACCTATTAATTACATTCTAATTTCAAAACCCAAAACTAAAATAAAGGAGATTCGAGATCTCATAATTACATAAAAATCATGTTTCCTTCATTACGAAAACATAATTGACTAAGGCCACACTAAGTATTACAAATTACAACCGATTGCAAAATTAAATACGTAAATAAAATTCATTCATTCGATTCATTCAACATAATTAAATGCATCAACTAAAATAAATTAAACATACATAATACAATACATTAATTATGTTGATTAATTTATCCAAACCACCTATTTAAATTAAATTAAGTGACAATTCCGCAATTTAATCACATTAATTTCATTTCAATCCATATTAAACTTGTAATATGAATTCTATCCGTTAAAATTTTAAACCGCTTTAAAATAACTCGGTATCATTAAATTGTGAACCGATTCACAATAACTAATTGACCAAAATTAAAAAAAACAAAAACCAATTACAAATTGGTTCGGCTGAAAAAAATAAAATAATTTTTTTTTTTTTTTTTTTTTTGTTAATTGACAGCCACTACACGGCTAAAAAAAAACAGCCCCTTCCTCTTTATTTTTTTTTTATTTTTTTTATACGGCAATTAGAAAAGAGGAAAAAAAACTTTCCAAAATTTTTCTTTTAGGGAAAAACAAAACTTTCCTTCTTTTCTTTTTCTGATTCGGTAATAAAAAAAATAACCTAAAATCAGTTTTTTTTTCACGGAAACCAAAAAAACATTTGAGCCGTCAAAAATTTCCTTTTGCGGCATAAAGCCCTAAAACAAAATTGATGAAGAGCAAAGTTTACAGTTGCTAATAGAACATGGTTTAGCAAATGAATTAACAAGCATGATTAATTTTATATGCTAAAACTATATAGCAAAAACTAGTTCTTGTATCAATGACATGATGATACTATATCTATTCTAACTTAATCTGCATTAAATCAAAATTTGCCAATTCTTCATATGATAATTTTAACCGATTAAAACAATAATATGATCAAAAGAAATTGGATATAAATCATCAAACAAAAGGAAAAAAAAAAAAAAACAGTCCGAAAGAAAAAAAGTCTCGGCCAAAAAAAAATTTAAACCGAAAAAAAAACGGAACCCTAATTTTTATACTCGAAAATTAGGTTATAGTTTACATAGAAATTTTATGAAAATCATCAAAATTAAAATCGTAGCCTAGTGCTCTGATACCATTTGTGGGAAATAAGTCTGTATACTTCCCTTAAACTAGAAGGATTATAACGATTTAAAACAGATGATCAATGGTCATAAAATAAAATACATAAACAAAAGTAAAGGATTCAGAAATAACCTTTGGTCCTAGCAAATATGGCCTAAGAACAATATCAAAATTGATATTCGCCTATTAGTTGCACTCAAGACGATCGAAGATATGCCCTTTGATTATGCTAGAAATCAATCTAAAATTTTCTGTAAAATTTGATTGTCTTTGTGTTCTTGTGATGAGAAAGAGGAGGCAAGGTCAAGAAAAAGAATTAGGTTAGAAATAATTCTCTGCCTTTCTCTTATATAGACCGAATAACCAAATTAATTAGGAAAGATATCACTCTCCTAATTTTCAGCCAATGTTGACCGAAATAAGGAATAAAAATTTCCTTATTTTTGGTCTTTCCAAAAATATATAATATGTGTTGAATTGTCATCAAGTGAGGATCGAACCCATGACCTCTTGGTATGTGTACCCTCACTATTACCACTATGACACATTCAGCTTGTTGATATTAAATACAACTGATTATATTTAATTACGAATTAACAGATTAATTCGTCTAAGCTAACATTATATATATTTAATTAAATACAACTTATTATATTTAATTTAAGAATTGACAGTTAATTCGTCTCAACTTAATATTATTTAATTTTCATTAAATAATTATCTCATCAACACATTGACTAACTTTTTAGTCATTTTGGGCATCAATGTAATTATATTTCTATAACCACATTTCTCAAACACGTCCTATAGGTGTGACCTTTAGGGACCAGTTGATCACCGCCATCTGTATGATAATAACGTCAAACTTTCTAGCAAGCCAACCGTTATTAGGTAAACGTTAATCAACTGATTAAATATACGAAGTATGCCCTTGTGAACCTGTAAGAGATTTACAAATGTTATCACACTAATTTGTGGAGGACACAAGCGCCAACAATAAAAGCAGGCCGCGCCACTCCTGTTGGTCTGTCATCTTATATTCATATGATTGAGATTAACTATGCAAGTTTCGGAACTTGGGTACTTGATACTGGTTGTGGTTCTCATCTGTGTAATCATTTGCAGGGCCTAAAAAACATCACACCTCTCGGAAAGGGCGATGTGGACCTGCGAGTCGGGAATGGAGCTAGAGTTGCTGCAGTCTCAAAAGGAACATACGTAGTCCAACTCCCTAGTGGTTTTGAGTTATATTTATATAACTGTTACTATGTACCCAGTTTGTCTAAGAACATTATTTCTGTTTCCGTACTTGATAAAGACGGTTTTTCTTTTTCAATAAAGGATAATAGCTGTATTTTCTCTTTCAATGAAATGATTTATGGCAAAGCAGTTTCCATGAATGGAATTTACATTTTAGATCAAACCACGGATATATTACACGTGAATAATAAGAAATTAAAGGTTGGTGACAAAGATCAAACTTATCTATGGCATTGTCGAATGGGACACATAAATGAAAAACGTGTAAAGAAACTCGCCGAGAATGGGACTATTCCCGCATTCGATTTTTCTATATTTGGCACGTGTGAATCATGTCTCATCGGCAAAATGATTCGAATTTCCTTCAAAGGTGTTGGAATGCGCGCTAGTGACCTATTGGGACTCATACATACTGATGTATGTGGACCTATGTCAATTACCGCTAGAGATGGCTATAGATATTTTATCACTTTCACGGACGATTTGAGTAGATACGGATATGTCTACTTAATGAAGCAAAAAAGTGAGTCCTTTGGAAAATTCAAGGAATACCAGAATAAGGTTGAGAACCAACTGGGAAGAAAGGTTAAAGCACTCCGTTCAGATCGGGGTGGCGAATATCTTTCAAATGAGTTTGATCAACACCTTAAAGACCGTGGAATCGTTTTACAGTTAACTCCACCTGGAACACCTCAATTAAATGGTGTGTCCGAACGGATAAATCGAACATTACTTGATATGGTTCGATCCATGATGAGTCACACGGTAGTAACTGATTCATTATGGGGTTTTTCTCTTTTGTCAGCTGCTCTTATACTTAACCGAAATCCGACTAAAGCTGTCGACAAGACTCCATATGAAATGTGGAAGGGAACGGTCCCTAACTTGTCCTTTATTCGGGTTTGGGGCTGTGAGGCTTATGTCAAGTGGAGACACGAGGATAAGCTCGGCCCGCGATCGGTCAAGACATACTTTATTGGTTATCCAAAAGGAATGTTTGATCATTACTTCTATTCTCCTACCGAACATCGAGTTTTTGTTGCGGCTAGTGCAAAGTTCTTAGAGAAAGAATTTCTCGAAAACAAGACAAGTAAAAGAACCTTCGAGCTGTCGGAGATTCAAGAACCAACAACCGAGGAACATATGGAGGAATTTGTTCCTCCAACTGATGATACGGTTAATATTCCTCAGGAACCTAGGAGGTCGGGTAGAGTCTCTAATCCTCCAGACAGATACATTGGTATGGTCGAGGAGAATGACGTTTTGCTCCTAGAGAGTAATGAACCCGCTACCTATAAAGGTGCCATGACCTGTTCCGACTCAAAGCTATGGCTTGAAGCCATGCAATCCGAGATGGACTCCATGTATGAGAATGACGTATGGGATCTAGTTGATTTACCCAATAAGGTAAAACCTCGACAGTGCAAATGGCTTTAAAAAATAAAGTATTCTGTAGACGGGCAACCAGATACCTATAAGGCAAGACTAGTGGCAACAGGTTTCACTCAAGTGCACGGATTGCATTATGATGAAATTTTTGCACCCGTAGTTATGCTACGTTCCATTCGGATAATCTTAGTGATTGCCGCTTTTCATGACTATGAAATTTGGCAAATGGATGTGAAAACCGCCTTCTTAAATGGTTATTTGGAGGAAGAGTTGTACATGGTACAACCCGAAGGTTTCATAGATCCTGAAAATCCTAAGAAAGTGTGCAAGCTTAAGCGTTCCATTTATGGACTTAAGCAAGCTTCTCGGAGTTGGAATCATCGTTTCGACCAGGTGATAAAAGAGTATGGTTTCACTCGATCGGTTGAGGAACCATGCTTATATATCAAGTCGAGTGGGAGCAAGATTGTTTTCTTGATATTGTATGTCGATGACATACTTTTGATTGGGAATGACATTCCTCTCTTATCTTCGGTTAAAGGATGGTTAAAGAACCATTTCCAGATGAAAGATCTGGGTGAGGCACAACGCATATTGGGAATCCGTATCTATCGAGATAGATTACGACGGACGTTATTATTGAGTCAGGAGTCTTATTTGGATAAGATTCTTGAAAGGTTCAGCATGACCAACTCCAAGAAGGGCAACCTTCCAATGACTTCTGGGATGCATTTGAGCAAGTCTCAGTCACCCAAGACGCCTGAAGGGGTTGAACGCATGAGTCGTGTTCCTTATGCATCAACCATAGGATCAATCATGTATGCCATAATATGCACACGTCCAGACGTGGCATATGCATTGAGTATGACGAGTCGGTACCAAAAGAATCCAGGTGAAACACACTGGATAGCTGTTAAAAACATCCTTAAGTACCTACGGAGGACTAAGGATTGGGTATTGACTTATGGAGGAGATAATAAGCTATGCGCAATCGGTTACGCAGATGCTAGCTTCCAAACAGACCGAGATGATTCGAAATCTCAGTCTGGCTTCGTCTTTACTCTTAATGGTGCTGCGGTCAGCTGGAAGAGTTCCAAACAGGATGTTGTAGCAGATTCTACCACTGAATTCGAGTACTATGCCACTTCGGAAGCAGCAAAGGAAGCTATATGGATTAGTCAATTCTTACAAGGACCCGATCACCATCTATTGTGACAATAGAGGTGCCATCTTCCAGGCTAAGGAGCCTAAGTCTAGCAACAAGTCTAGACATGTACATCGGAAGGCTCACCCGATCCGTGATTACGTGGAGCAAGAGGAGATAGTGATTGACAAGATAGCTTCGGATGACAACATCGCGGACCCTCTCACTAAACCATTGTCATATGATAAGCATGTAGGGCATGTTATTTCCATGGGAATTAAACGTGTTTCTGAGTTGTAGTAGTTGATTATGGATTCGGTACATTATCTTTTTCATATACTATTTATAACTTCATCGTTTTATTATAATATTTTGTTTTTCATGTGGATTGTACGACAACATTGAACGCCACAAAGTGAACTGAATTACATTATATTTGTTTTGGTCCGTAATCACCTACATGAGCTGATAACTCTGGCTATTATATTGTGCAGTCGATTGATGGTGGGTTCAACGAGCCATAAGTCAAACGGTTGGCTGATCGATCACAGATACGAGTTATAATGATACCTCGTAGGACAATTTTTGTGACAACGTAATGGAGTCCTAAATGTTTAAAACATTCGGTGCCAGGTCGTAGATTGGACGTCTATTGTGTTCCTAGAGTCGATTCTTTTGACTATCGACTGTCTCTTGAGATTAAGGCAGTTTTTGGGTGACTTTGGTTTCTTTCTCATGGTCTGCCGTAACAGGAGGCTAAGCAGTTTTTTTCTGGGTCATTTCATACTGTGCTTAAATCTGCAGGATTCAAGTTGAAGAAAATATCCAACCTTTATCGGGTTTAGTTATTTCTCAGGGCCACTCGAGGAGTTGTAACTGAAATGCATGGCCATGCTCGAATGATGATTCATTTATCAGTTAAGTAACTCTCTAGTCGGGGAAACCACTCTTGATATTGATCACTTGTAAAATACGACCTTTGTGAATACGGATTTTGCAAATTGTTTTACATTGAGTGGGAGAAATTTTAGGATATGAGAATCGGTTATCGCACATACACTTGTGAGGACAAGTGGGAGATTGTTGGAGCTTGTGTCCTCCACAATTAGTGTGATAACATTTATAAATCTCTTATAGGTTCACAAGGGTATACTTAGTATTTTATCAGTTGATTAACAATTACTTAATAACGGTTGGCTTGCTAGAAAGTTTGACGTTATTATCATACTGATGGCGGTGATCAACTGGTCCCTAAAAGTCACACCTAAAGGATGTGTTTGAGAGATGTGATTATGGAAATGTAATCACATTGATGCCTTATATGACTAAAAGGTTAGTCCATGTATTTGACTAAACAGTTAGTCAATGTGATGATGAGACGATTATTTAATCTAATTAAATAATATTAGCTGGAACGAATTAACTGTCAATTCGTAAATTGAATATAATATGTAATATTTAATTAATGTATATAATGTTAGCTTAAACGAATTAAGATGTTAATTCGTAATTAAACATAATCGGTTATATTTAATTAGCAAATTATAAATATGCGATATTTATAGTTAATGTATATATTATACGATATTGTCGATGTAAATGTTGATGACCGGTATTAATAAATCGATCGCAAGTCATTGTGTGTGGACTTATTAATACATGTTGACATAATTGACAATTTATAAAAGATACATACTTTTTATACATTAAGATAACAACTAAAAATAAGAGGATTTTATCCTCATTTTTTGGTTGGTTCGGTAAAACCGAATTAGAGGAAAAAGGAAAGAAAAAATATCTCCCTTTATTCACTCCCCAATTTCAGTTATAATAGGGAGAGAAGGGGATCATTTTTGCTAATCCTTTTAACCTAATTTTCGACCTAATATTCTCTCATCAAAAAAACACAAAAACCCTAAATTAATTAGTGAATTTGGGGATCTCATTCTAGCAATTTGAGGGGCATTTCTCAGAGCATCTTGGGTGCAACAATTAGGAGAATATCATTTTGATATTGTTCTTAGGCCATTTAGCTAGGACCAAAGGTTGATTATTAATCTCTTCTCTTTTTGTTTATGCAAATTCATTTATGACTAGTTTTTCATTATCATAATTTCGTTATAATCCTTAATTTTAAGGGAAGTATACCGATATTTCCCACACCAAAGACACAGCTCGAGCGTCCCACAAACAGGACGGGCGAATTCCCTTACAGCATAGGGTCTAACAGGGTTAGGTCGAGCGACTCCATAGGGACTTGCAAGGCGTTAATCTTCATCTCAGGGATTTAATCGTCATTTAAACCCTTAGTTACCCTTATACTTGTACTTAGTATAAATACCCCATTATATTAGGAGATTAATCATCAATTCTTAATCAAGTTTTAGTAGAGTTTATTACCAAGTTTTAATCAAGCTTTATTAGTATTAATCAAGTTATATTACACAATTCAATCTTAATCAAATCTTAATCTTTCCTTAATCATTCAAGTGTTCTTAGATTTAGTTGGGTAATTTGAAGACTATTTGGGTTTATTGGAGAATTGATAACTCTTCATCATTCATCAAGTTTCCTTCTATTATTCTTTGCTTATTATTTGGATCATCCTAAGTTGGTACAATTCCTTTTATCCTTGGCTTAATTATTGTTTATTACTTTACTCATTCACCATGTTTAGCCTTGTTAATATGATTGACACCCTTATTAGCATGTTTTCCATGATCATGAGTGAGTAGTCTCCTAGCAAGGGTTAATGGGGGGTTAGGGGAATTAATCAAGGGGTAGATCTTTACTTAATAAGTTCATATGATTGCTTGCTTGTTGTAGTTTCAACTTATGCACATGTTATGCTTGATGAAATGCTTGATTGACAACCTAGCATGAATCTCTCACCACGCCAAATAAGACATCCAATAACGGTCAAATAATGCAATTACCGTTTTTAAATAGAAACACGGGACCGTTATTGCAACGACGGTTGTTAAATATATACCACGGTTGTACAAATAACACGCGACCATTATACAACATCAAGAACCGTTATAAAATCTTTTAAGAAACCGTTGTTAAATCTTGAGAACGGTTTCAAATCCGTTGTCGTAGTTTACTATTGACAACGTCTTATCGTTCCAAAACCGTTGTTAAATATTATATATGATAACGGTTCATTTCGTTATCTTATTTAATTGAATGTCAAAATTTAATGACTTTATTGCATGCAAAACCATTGTTATATTCATCTGTTAACCGTTATCTATATATATTGATGAAATTTTGTCAACGGTTCTGCTTAAATAAACCGTTGTAAAAGTTTTGAACTCGACAACGGTTATCGTTCGTTATCTTATATTTTTGGCGGTTTGAATGGGAGGGAAAATATGTCAACGGTTATTTATCTAAATAAAACCGTTGTCAAATAATTGTTTGCAACGGGTTGTTTTTAACCGTTATCGTTTTTAATTTTTTTTTAAAAATGATTTTAGCATGTTCTAGCAGCTGTTGAAATGCTATTTTTTCAAAGCAACGTTTGTAGAAGTCTTTGAAATGCTATTTTTTCAATTTCTTTTTAAAATAGCATTCCAAAGAATGCGGTGCAAAAATTCAATCCTGTATCAAAATATTACATCCCGTAATCAATTAAACCCAGTTTAAAAACAGTACAAACATGATGATCAACAGCCAAAACACAACTGCTATTGAGAAAACAAAAGAAACCAATACACAATGGATCTATATATACACACTCGTACATAAAGCATGAGAAAACTATTGAGACTCCGCTAATGAAACAACATAACTGGCCCACATATTTCTCATCTGGTTGATGTCCTCTGGCGAATATTCTGGGGCTTTGTTGAGTATTAGTGGAAACTAAAATTCAAAATATACATAATCAAAATAGATATAATACATGGAAGTATACAGAATTGAACTCAATTTACGTCTGAAATAGTTTTTAAATCACACTAACCCGTATCGGAATGGTAGATAGTTTTATGTTGATAACCTCCCACATGGACTGGCAAACGTAAAAGGCGCATTGTTTGTCGTCTGGTGCTTTAGGAGACTATTATATAAATCACACACAAATCAGCTGAATTAGATAATCAACCTCTCGCATAAACATTAATTAAATCATACGAGTAATGATTAAGATTACACTTACTAATGGCGAGATAAAATTGGGAACAACGTCGCTTTCATATTTCCCAAGTGGACATAATCTTTTTTTTTTGCTTCAAAAACACTAAATCATAAGTATACACACATTTATTATTTGCATATATATGTCTCAAGTCATACAATAACAAATGACATTATTGAGGGTTGTAAACTTACTCTGTTATCATCCTTACACAATTGTCAGAGGGTTTGCGTTCGCGAGAGTCAATCCAGTACACTGTTTTTGTTTCCACTTGGATTGCCAGTAGCACCCAATGCTTCCTATTCAATTTGGGACATTGAACTGTTAGTTCATTTACACACATTTAAGCATGTTAATAATAAATTTATAGAACCATGATTCATTACAATAATCACGTACTATACATACATATTCTCATTGTAGGGGGGCAAGTCATAGTTTTTTGGACGACATCATCCGACGAGAGATACTATTGATTTATTTTTCGTATGAAATTCTGTGCACAGAGAACGCCTTAGGACTCAAGAATCCGTAGGCGTGAATTGGGAACTTTCACTCAGCGATCTGATTATTCAGGTACCTATTACGCCACATGGAATGAAAAATGTTGTTGTAATTGATAATTTTAACAAACATCATTATTCGTAAATGAAAATGACTAAATAGTTTTATTAATAAAACTTACTTCATCCAAATCAAAATGTGAACATCATCTAAATTGTCAAGGTCGACAAATTCCATCAGTTGCTTTGGGTCCAGTACGGCTATATCAGCTGCGCCCATAATTTCCTCTTCAATGTTAATGATGACTACATCCCCTCTCTAGGTGACTTCTTTACAGCCAAGTTGTGCAAAGCCATCAGCGAAGCAGTTTTCAATTTTTTCTTATATTCACACGATTCATAATAATAATCATAAGCAGGCTTGACTGCAACAACTTCCCTTGACATAGTAGTAATTGCTTTAGCTGCTGCCATGGCTTTGCTTAACTTCTGCAAATGTAAAGATTAAAGTACTTACGGATGTGTTAATATTCGTACTCTAATATATTTAAAAAACACGTAATAATTAACGTCTGCGTATAGGTACCTCGGGGATGACAACATTGATGAGGTTGTTAGGCCATTGCACATAAGAGCTCAGGGCTTCTTTCAAATAAGTGATCTCCTCATTAGAAAATGGTACTTTTACTTCCCCATACTCGTCTTTATATAATTGAGACACTTCCACTTTACTGCAATTGTGACGAAGGGGTATACCATGAACCTTAACTTGTTGTAGCCGGTCGTAAGCGAACACGTATCCCCTGGCAACAACAACTTTCTGTTTTCCCTGTAAATAGAACAGACGACAAGCCACCTTGCAATCGCCCTTCACGACAGCTTTAATCAATTAATACACATACATTCACTACCTTTAATAAATTTCATAAGTAAAAAACGTGTACTGAGATGAATAGTTATAAACTAGCAGCTATTACCTTTTTCGGTGTAGAGAGGAACGTCTGATAATCAACTACCTCAATCTCTTCCTGTGTCACGGCCTTCCTGGCTTCCTCTTCCTCTTCAACTGCCTGATACCGATTCTCGGCTCCCACCTGAGTCTCGTTTGCCATTTCCTTCTCCCTTGCCATGTCCTCCTCGGCTTCCTTCTGTACATTAACACTTGTCCATATAACACGTACTGATTTTCCAAATCATATAACACATTGTATATATATAAGACATAAATATTATTACCTCTTTTTCCTCCTCCTTCTCCTCCTCCTCCTCCTCCTCCTTCTCCTCCTCCTCTGCTTCCTTTATGACTTCTTGAACCATATCAAACTCTTTTTCTGATGGATTTTCCCCAGTTTCCAACATTCTCATCATCAACCTGGCTATTTTATGTAGCTGTGTAGTAGAAATTAATGTCAGCATATATAGTTATAAATTACGTTGGTTCAAATACAGTATTTATAGATTATCTTCTTGGAATCATCACCACTTCAAGTAGTTTTCCCAAAATACTTAGTGATACCAACATGCGTCGATACCCCTCTCACACGACCTGGATGCTCTACTTTGCCGATTGCCCTAGCAAGAATGTCATCACGTCCTTCAGGCTTCCATTTTCCTTCCTGTACCTCCTTCTCACAGATCCTCTACATACACTTAAAACCATTAAGCAACTCACATTATATAACTCCGACTACCAGTGGTAGGAGTTACATATTTATTCAAACTTACAATTTTCTCTTTGATGTCCTTATCATATTCAGTTTTCGTCTTTTCATTCTTAGGAGTGTAACCTTCTACCCAAGTGTCGTGACGACTAAATTTTCCAAGCTTTGCCTACAATTCACTCATCACATTGATATCCTCTCAAAATATGTATGATTACTATGAACATATATAACATTCATCACCTAATAGTCTAATACTATAAGAATTATGTACTTACAAGTTTCTTCTTAATCAATCTATAACCACCCCGGGAGCCGTAAAAGACGGTCTTTTTCTTTAAAATGTTCGCCTTGTTCCTCTCACTCATAGCCTTCATCAAATAAATTGTATCAAGAAACGTAAGCATGACCAAACACTAAACTAAGTATACTTCTTTACTTATTATTATTATTAAGTTACCTTAAACTTGTCAGACTGCCTATAAGCGATATAGCTATCCCAATGGTCTTGACTGATATACGGATAATTTTTTGTTGGTGGGTTCTTGTTCATCTCTCCGGTTTCCTTGGTGAACAAGTGCTTCTCAGCAATCTTTAACTTCCAAGAACTGAGGGCTTCCCCTGTCTTTTTTTAGGTACTTATCATACTTTTCGGGGACAACGTAAGCTAACTGCATATATGATGAGCATAGTTGGTACAAGTGTTTCGGCTAATACACATATCAAGTAGTAACTTAATTTCAGCAAAAACATTTATTATTGTATATACATACCTTTATTCTGTTTATTAGCATGGTGTTCCGTATTTTACTCAGTTCACTGATACGCGACGTACCGAGAGGCACATACTGTCTTACACAACAACCAATCCAACTCGCAAAATACCCGACATACTCACCATATGGCAGCCCCATATCTTTATCCCGTTGTAAAGGATTAGGTATCTTTGAATTTATTTCTTCCAGGGAAACCCTGTGGCGTATTCGACCCGCGGTGTGTTGCAAATTATTCTCATCACCCGAGTCGTCGCCTGACGCATTTCCATTGTTTCTTTTCCGCTTTTGGACCATATCTAAAGCAAAAACTAATAAACAAATAATAACAATGCATACTTATAAAAACAAACAAATAATAACAATGCATACCTAAGGTAGGAGAATCCGGATTGATCTGGCGGCGGCAATGGCGATGATGATGATGACTGCGGCGGCGATGGGATAGGCTGGTGGTTGAGGGGAAGCTCAATGTTTGAGGATATTATATGGGGGAGGGGAAGCTCAGAGTATATATGTGTGAATAATACAACACTTACAAGACCTTGTTTATTGGAAAGTAATAAACACGGTATAAGAAAAACCGCTGTATTTTGTTCCCAAACAGACAACGGTTTTGTGTGAAACTGTAATTGATTAGCACTATCTACGAGGGGTTATAAATAACCGTTGTCTGTAATATTTTCATGTTGTTTGATTTTCCCGCCAAGAAATAAAGCATCATTTTTATATACATAACGGTCTGAACCGTTATAACTATATACGTCCTGAACAACGTTTTGGGTATAACCGTTTTATTTTATATTTCATTGTGTTTGATTTTACCGCCAAGAAATAAAGCATCATTTGGTATATGCCAACTAATTATAATATGTTTCTTATAAAATCTTGCTTATTTCCATTAATTTAAAGGATTACAAGTTTACACATAAAGAGTACAAACTACCACCATACATAATAAACTAGGTAAATAACAATTAGAAGAAGAAATTTGACAATTAACTTAAGCCATGCCTCATTATTTTTGAGTTCTACGATATCCATGGTTTACTTCTTGCATTCTTCTTTTGCCTTCAATGTTTCACTGTCATTTCCCCGCTTCGATTCTTCAAATTGATATAGTATACTTCTCAGTTGAGTAATCTCGATATCCATGCTCTTTTTCTCATTCACTAATCTGTTTATAACCTTCCTCTGCCACTCAGTCATTGGTTCATCAACCCACTTGAAGTAATTGCATCCACGTATTTTAGTCTCGGGATTATAGAATTTGCAAGTAAGAAACTTTCTTCCCAGATTTTGCAAAGTCCAAGAAGTCCGCAATGCGGCCGGAACTGAGCAATTACATGTCCCTGTTGAAATAGAGGAAGAAGAAGAGCTACCACTTGACATAATTTGAGTAATAAGAGAGAGAGAGAGAGAGAGATAGATAGAGAGAGAGAGAGAGAAAGAAATGAAGAAATAAAGAAAGAAAGAAGGTTATTTAAAATAATGTTATTCAGCAACTACATAATTTAACACGGTTCTTATAAGAACCGTTGTAATTATCTTATTAATATCTTCCAATTTTCATTTATTTTTAGAGGTGTTTGTGATCTAACACGGTTTTTATGCACTACCGTAGTCATTATATTATATGTTATTGTTTCATTCATTTGTCTGTTCGCAAGTTATTTAAAATCTATGTTAATAAGCATTTGCATGTAATAAAGAGTAGAACAATATATTAAAACGAGCATATTATACAATGGCGTAAAAAAAACAGTACAACAAGGGGAAAAAAAGGAAACACTGTAACACCCACATACTCCAAGTGCCTTACCAGGACCACTCAGGTATAAGGATGCCACCATCTCGGTTACCCGAGGCATGATATTCATAAGACAATAACGAAACAACTTTAAAAGTAAATAAAGTTTAAAGTGATTACATAGCAATACCAAACTGATAAAAAGAAATACAAGATCCTTAGACGGTCTACTGCTAAGACTATCAAAGCTATAAAACATCGTCTGACACAGCGGAAGACTTCTAACTGCCACGTGATGACTCATCCCAGCTATCCCATACGCGTCATATCATACCTGCTCAAATACTGCTCACCACCCCCGAATGGATCACCACAGTTTTTAAAACATTTAAACGGGGTCAGTACTAATCACACAACTCAATATATATCAACAATAAGATAAACAGACAGTTTAACCGTCACACACACAACCACACCAATTCCAACAATCTCAATCACCGACTGTCCACTGGACCAGCCCTGCCAGTGGGGGACCGCAGCCGCACCCACCAAATCCCCGCTCCTCATAATGAGCGATAACCCTGTCCATTAATGTGCACATCCCTTCTGTGGCGGGTTCCACAAAAGGCGAAACTAGGGCGTGAAGCCACTCCCGCAAGTGACCCCACTCAGCCGAGGCCACGCCTCGCGAACCATAGACAACGATCACAACCACAATCACAATACAATTACTATATCAAACAACCACACACAACACATCAACCAATATCCCATTATGGGACTAATACTGAGTAGGAAATCCTACCTGGAACAGCAACACAATCAGACGGTCTCAACAGTTGTATCACAAATCCTTTTCTACGAATCCTCCTCCTAACATATAATCACATAATTACTAACAATCACAAAACTAACACAAAACCCCCAATCCTAAAATTAGGGTTTAACGAAACTTGACGAAATACTATAAAATTGGTATATAGATCTTACCCTCGACGCAAGGATCACAAAGGTATAAAGAACGATGGAATCCGACCTCTCAAGCTCCGGGATTTGTCAACAACACGAATGAATGCGAAGAACGTAACTTGAATCTCCCTTTTAATGTTATTAGGTTTGTAAAAGTGTATTAAGAAAGTGACGGAAAGATTTATATATTAATCCGTGTTATTAACAAAACCCGACGAATTATCACCCGCTAACCGAGCTACTCGATCGAGTAGCTAAGGTACTCGATCGAGTGCCCCCTTACTCGATCGAGTATCCTAGTTACTCGATCGAGTACCCAACAGGTCAGAAACTATTTTAAAACGCAACTCACCCTTACTCGACAGAGTAAGGCCTACTCGATAGAGTACCCAAAGACTCATAAATACGGAGTATTACAGTCTTCCCTCCTTAAGAATAACTTCGTGCCCGAAGTTCAACCCATACATAAAAACAAACATACTAACTCGGTCAAGACGCAACAAAGCTACTAAGAACTCAAAACAAAACCCCAACTTACAGAACATGAAACCATGAACTCTTAACACCAACTCTACCAACTATTCCTACCTCCACACCTCGCTCACGATGTCGTATCAACTACATCATAAACTCTCCCGACACTAACTCCATACATAACCAACTACATAAACATCAAACGGAATGTTACATTCTACCACCCTTAAAAGGAACTTCGTCCTCGAAGTTTACTCACACTCATAACCTCATCATCCAACTGTCAACACTATCGAAGTATTCTCGCATTCCTAACATTGAACTACTACAAGCACGTCCATGACCTTTTAACACTATCAACCACAACAAATACAAATCCATACCTTATGCTACACCAACACTCTACTTCCAAATATACTACCATATGTACAACCATCAAAATCTCTTTTATCGCATCCTACTCCTCTTAAGATAAATGTTACGTCCTCGTAACTCACTAATACTAAATCCTAGATATATCTTTTCATTATCCTCATCACCACCGCATGTCAAAGATAACCACCTAGAACCTAAACACTCGCCATGCACATATCCAAGGCTCTCTTACTTAAACAACTCTCATACTTCACTTCACTCGTCACACCACCTAACCTATACCACAAAATCCTTAACTTAATCCAAAACTTCACTTGTTCCCTATTACCGTAACATGACACACCTCTCTATATAAACTACATAAAACTCTTATCGTCAAAAGCATAACTCACAATCCACACTTGTTACGTACACTCACACTAGATCCTCAAGTTCCTTTCTTTCATTACCGCAAGACTCATACATAACTTAACACGACACTAATTACTCAACACCCTACACTCACTTTGTCTCAACAAAGGATTATGAACCACCTGCATATATCGATCATGACTATGACTACGATGCCTCAACTTAAAACAATATCAAAATTATCAGTAACAACTTCTCACAACCGTGTCCCATCAACAGAATGTCACTATACCATGACAATAACGAAAACATGTACAACTCTCTTTCATATCATACTCTACCCTCATTCCAAAATTTAACGGGTAAGAAACAAATGATAACAAAACAACTCGTCTATCCGTACAAATTGAAACACACATGAAGCAACATCAAACAAAACAACAATCTATGTATGATCGATATGAACTTTCGAAACTCGAATCATAATCATCCCGCCTACTCCACCACAACCGGTGACGGCATCACAACACCGCCACCAACCACACCGCAGTGCGAAAATACCCGCATCACAACACTAAATATCGTGCCCGGATCACCACCCGAGGCACCACAACCACATCGATATTCATCACAACTACATACAACTCCCATAAATACGACTCGAATAACTTCTCGACAAGAAGAACTTACTCAAATCCACTTTACTAAATCATAACACAACATATTTTATGAATTAAACAGATAATAACCTCGTGAATATCATCCCCTTACCATATCACAGATTGACATGTATCATGAATACATACAAGTATAGCCATCATGCCGATCACTCAAATTATTACCTTTTTGAATATCATTCAATTAGATCAGCGTACTCAACATGCATTACAAAACATTCAAATAACAACTTTATGATAATCACACCATACCACGTCTTGTGAGGTCAAAACCTCACACAAACATTTATATATCACGGACCCGTAATCACATCCAACCAAATCAATCCCGATCACGTAAGTTACCAAATGATAAAAGTTACCTCTCACCCGATCTTAACTCGTATACACCTCATAACATATTCTCCCATTCGCATATCCATCGCCCTCTGCCAAATGTAGCCACTCCATTAATGCTCAACTATTAACAACCGCCTCATATAACCACATCCTATACTCTTTCATAACCATACTTATCAATCTGGTCCCTACAAAATCAACCTCTTTAGATTTGCTGCTTTTCTAATATACCGTCACCCTTAACCACTAGTCACAAACCATAACACTACCACTGTCCGGACATCAAACCTCTTACACTCATCTCTAAACATCACGATATCTTTCCTATCTTTGGTTAACATCCCAAATAACGAACATCGAAACCATCAACAAAAATTACCTCAACATTCTTCCCAATACTATTCTTAATTATGTCATCATCTAACTCTCCACCAAAATCTCATATCATGCAGATATTCTACCAACTTCTTACTCCCTTAATTCCTCGAAACTCATGATTAATCATGTTGTCCTGAAACTTCTGTATAACCATTAACTTACTTACTCCTCTCCTGATAGTATCATACGTCTCGACGATTCCTTACTTTTATGTTACATAACTCCGGTAAACATTTTTCTCAGCTTACTTTTATCCTTCTTTTCTCTTTATACTCAACAATACCATTTAATAGCTCAACTCCTTATTACTTCTATCTAACCCTTTAGTGCACCAATTACCTTCTCATCGCTCCAAAACTCAAATCCCATTATTTTATATCGATATCATCTCACTCTTTCTTACCATGGATCTTCTCTTATTATGCTATCACTCACATTTGCCACTAATCTATCCATAAAATCAACGTTCACTGTTTAAACAATTGTATCTCTTTTGTACCTCTTTAGAAATCAGAATTCATTTCATACCGTTAAATGCCCAAGGAAATCCCACGATAGTTTTATCTCTTAATAAACCAAATCTCCTAAACTCACTCCGTGTGCAAATCTACCTCGCGACATGTCTCCATAAAGTTCACTTTTTTACCACTCTTCTCAACCCCCTTTAAAACGAACTTTCACTACATATATCCATAACCTACACGACTCCTAACCATCTCCCTTCATAATTCTTTACACATCTCAAGCTGCCATCATTTGCGTCCCTCATTTCAATCTTTTCATTCTCACGTTCCATAAACTCACATCATCCCTTGCCCACATTCATTTACTTTTACATTACTCAACATACAAACATATCGCTCATCTCATCTCACAAAACATGCTCTATGTCTCAATTAAGCCATAACGATCTTTCTTTTCTTTTTCCACTATCTATCACAACCACATATAGCTCATCTCCTCCCACCAAACTCATGCTCACCAAAAGGTGCCACTCACCACCCCATAGGATGGGGTAACTTACGTATCAAGACCAACATACATGTAAAACAATGCATAAAGAAGCAAAATAACCACTTTGAACTAAACATAATATGCAACGAAGTCAAAAGATAAGCATATGACCCAAAACAGGGGTCACTAGATCGAGTACAGGCCACTCGATCGAGTAAGGGACTTACTCGATCGAGTAGGTCAAGATCAGAAGTACGTAAAACAAATCACCAGGGCTACTCGATCGAGTAACTAACGTACTCGATCGAGTGCCACCTTACTCGATCGAGTACCAAGGATACTCGATCGAGTACCCCAATTCTCAGCACTGTCCAGTTTTCGTAAAACAGTCATAACTCACTCATTTCTTGGTCGTTTTGGGCGTGTGACCTATCGTTAGAATCGTAAAAGAACAAGCTATCACCTCCAATTGGAATCACATCAAAATCATTTATGTATCTCAAGTTATAACAGTTTAAAGACGACCTCTTTATAATCGAAAAACACAACTACTTGATTTTACTTCCAAACAACTTAAACAACAACCAAGCAAACAAAACCAGTCCAAAACTCATAAAACCAGTATTCATAATCATATGTTACTATTTTCAAAAGCCAAGCAACAACATTCATCATGCACATAGGTTATTTAACTTGTCAATCACGATTTACCCACATGCTTTTATTTTATAACTTTACGTACACAATAATATAATATACGACATAAAATCCCCTATTCACATGTTACGAACATCGCAATATTATACAATCCATTACCCACATAAATATGCTCCACACATGAATTTCATATTCTTATGCAATTACTTACTTAATCTCTTCCAACTAATTCATCCATTACAGCTACACACTTCTTACAACATATACCCATGAACAATCGTGGACAAGTACATAAACTTATCATACAACTCTATGCAAACAAAATATACGTATACAACACAACATTTCTATTCACATGTTATTATTATGTCACATTATGAATCATCCATCATGTTTCTCATTCCAACCACAGTTCTATATATCTCATCAATCTTTCTTTCACATTCTCAACTTTCTACTCCAAACATCCAACAATTACACATATTTCATCACATTCTTACACAAGTTAACCAAACACACATACGACTCGACAAACACTCCCCCCATGTGACCGGTTCAAAGTTGTAGGGCGACCCCGCGACTTTAGGACGTCTCCCAAGCCTTTGCATTAGCTCCTACAACTTTTACCCCGGGTTCAATTTATTTGACTCCCTATGTTCATTAGGTTCATTGGTTACAGGTTTCAGGGTCGTTTCTCTGATACCATTTGTAACACCCACATACTCCAAGTGCCTTATCAGGACCACTCAGGTATAAGGATGCCACCATCTCGGTTACCCGAGGCATGATATTCATAAGACAATAACGAAACAACTTTAAAAGTAAATAAAGTTTAAAGTGATTACATAGCAATACCAAACTGATAAAAAGAAATACAAGATCCTCAGACGGTCTACTGCTAAGACTATCAAAGCTATAAAATATCGTCTGACACAGCGGAAGACTTCTAACTGCCACGTGATGACTCATCCCAGCTATCCCATACGCGTCATATCATACCTGCTCAAATACTGCTCACCACCCCCGAATGGATCACCACAGTTTTTAAAACATTTAAACGGGGGTCAGTACTAATCACACAACTCAATATATATCAACAATAAGATAAACAGACAGTTTAACCATCACACACACAACCACACCAATTCCAACAATCTCAATCACCGACTGTCCACTGGACCAGCCCTGCCAGTGGGGGACGGCAGCCGCACCCACCAAATCCCCGCTCCTCATAATGAGCGATAACCCTGTCCATTAATGTGCACATCCCTTCTGTGGAGGGTTCCACAGAAGGCGAAACTAGGGCGTGAAGCCACTCCCGCAAGTGACCCCACTCAGCCGAGGCCACGCCTCGCGAACCATAGACAACGATCACAACCACAATCACAATACAATTACTATATCAAACAACCACACACAACACATCAACCAATATCCCATTATGGGACTAATACTGAGTAGAAAATCCTACCTGGAACAGCAACACAATCAGACGGTCTCAACAGTTGTATCACAAATCCTTTTCTACGAATCCTCCTCCTAACATATAATCACATAATTACTAACAATCACAAAACTAACACAAAACCCCCAATCCTAAAATTAGGGTTTAACGAAACTTGACGAAATACTATAAAATTGGTATATAGATCTTACCCTCGACGCAAGGATCACAAAGGTATAAAGAACGATGGAATCCGACCTCTCAAGCTCCGGGATTTGTCAACAACACGAATGAATGCGAAGAACGTAACTTGAATCTCCCTTTTAATGTTATTAGGTTTGTAAAAGTGTATTAAGAAAGTGACGGAAAGATTTATATATTAATCCGTGTTATTAACAAAACCCGTCGAATTATCACCCGCTAACCGAGCTACTCGATCGAGTAGCTAAGGTACTCGATCGAGTGCCCCCTTACTCGATCGAGTATCCTAGTTACTCGATCGAGTACCCAACAGGTCAGAAACTATTTTAAAACGCAACTCACCCTTACTCGACAGAGTAAGGCCTACTCGATAGAGTACCCAAAGACTCATAAATACGGAGTATTACAAACACAATAAAAAATAAAAAAACCACAAAAACAAACAGCTAACTAATTAGTACATTAATCAAACACCCTAACAAGAGTTTGACTAGGAGGTGGGTACTGAGGATAAACATGACTATAAATCAAACGTACTACATCGGCATCAAGACAGGGATCAAAATGAGGCACTTCTTTGTCTTCCCATGATTTTGGTACATTAATAAAATTGTACGGAATGAGCCTTCTCATCAGATGAGCGTCCTCAGCGGTGGCAACCCATAAGTGAGGCCCAGCGTGAACACAACGATCCTTAGGGTCATCGCTATAATAGTCACTTTTGCCCCTTTGATGTTCACGTGATACATACCTTGCGGCGAGTTGTTTTGCTTGGCGAAAATCGTCAAGACCATCCCCTCGAAACACGATCAGAGCATATTCAAGAAACCCACGACCAGAAATCCAAGCCGGGTAGATTGCCGCCCTAACATTTGAAAACCCATTCTCAATGAGGATGTCCCTCAATGGGTTAAGAGACTTAGAAGCTGGATTCCCAGCAGCATCGCGTATGACTGGGAGATTGTGAATTATGCACGTAATCGGCTTGATATAGCGGGTTACCGATTGCTGAGGAGGTGTGACTGCGGATGATGAAGACGACGACATTCTTTTAATTATGATATGTATGTATATGTAGATTATTTAAAAAGTGAAGTAGAAAGGTTATTAATAATAAATTGATTCTTATTGTTACTGGAAATGTGATGCTATTTACAGTATAATAAAGCTATAATTAATTGGATTAATTTCATCCATACGTTACATTCAAACTTGTATTAATTGTGCATGCATGCATGAGGTGAATAATGGTCAAACAAACAATAATAATAGGGCATGCATTGGTAAAACCACAAACTTTTCAGCTTTCACAGTAGATCTGTATTTACAACGGTTATAAGAAAAACCGTTGTTTATTGGTGTAATATGACAACGGATTTATAATAACCGTTGTTGATATATGAAATATGATAACGGCTTAATAAAGAACCGTTATCATTTTATGTTATACATACGGTCAAACAATCAATACTGCAACTTTGAATCAGAAAAATTAAAAATTACAGGGCATGCATTAGTCAAATCACAAACACTAGAAATCACAGATAATTAAACAATTTTTTTTTAAAACGGGTTCTGTCCAACCGTTGTTGATATATGTAATATGATAACGGCTTAACAAAGAACCGTTATCATTTTGTGTTATACATATGGGCAAACACGCAATACTGCAACTTTGAATAAGAAAAAGTAAAAATTACAAGGCATGCATTAGTCAAATCAATACTGTTGTGTTTTTTAGTCATTGGACAACGGTTTTTTGATAATCGTTTTGTTGCTACTAATTGGACAATGGTTTTTTTGATAACAGTTGTGTTTTTACTCATCGTACAACGGTTTTTTGATAACCGTTGTAAGTTAATATGTTTAACACGGTAGAGTTGACCAATTATTATTTAACTTTTACCGTTTCCAATATAACCTAAACTCATTATAAGTAGAATTATAATTTTCACAATCTTAACTTGTACCGTTTGCACTTTCCAATTCTTAACTTGTTAAGGCCTCCATTAATTTTCCACATTGATTATGTCGTCAAGTTCATCAACTTATAGCGGTTCATATTATTCATCCGCTGATGATGATGATGAAGCATCATATGAACCTCTTGTAGGACCCCCAAGTAGATTTATATACGCTAAACCCTTTACGTGCATCATTCACAATCTCCCGTATACAGAGGACGACGGGCATGGAAAGGCTATACTCTCGTATAGCCTTGACTGGTTAATAGGTTTGATTCGGTTAACCGGATTGAATTTGGTTCAAACTATCTACCCGGACAATGATGCACATCATGGCTTCGGTTGGTGCGCCCTCATCGAGTTTGGCGGGGGTGAGGAGCGGGAATGCTTTCGTCAGGCTCGCAAACTTGAGCGGGCATTCTATAACAATGACTCTTTGAGACTCTGGTTTGATCAGGATGAACATCGGGTAGGCCCATATTTATGGGTTGCGAATGAATCTGACCGTCTCCTACTACTTCCGATTCTGCACCGCCAAGGTCGCATTGCCGAGCAGGGGACATTGCCGTTGCAATGGGAAAACGACTGTGTAGATTGGGCTGAAGGTGAAAGAGACATATATGGTGATATTATCTCTGAATTCCAGAGGATGGGGTAACAAAAAACATACTCCCTCCATTCAACTCCACACTCCACATTTGCTTTTTCACGTTTGTCAACGCTTGTTTTACGCGATTTTTTTTCTTTAGCTTGATATTTTAATGTACTCCTAAAAACCTAAGTCATTATAATAAAAGTTCGATATTTTTCTGGTGATATTGTCTCTGAATTCCAGAGGATGGGGTAACAAAAAACGTAACAAAAAACATAAATAATTAAACTTTAATTCAAACCATCACCATAATCCAAATACAACTTACAATGCCAGATAATAATTAAAGACTTAATTATTAGAATATGATGAAGTATTAGGATACTCATTATGAATTTCGGTATAGAGCAATGATACGTGCATTTTATATAGTCTTTTTAGGCCTCCTTATGCACGTATTTCTATGCTATCCTCATAGATTTACGCTACGAAATGCCCCGAATATGCTACTTTGGTTTGTTTTGCCTTATTTGCAGGAATGGACCTGAAAGTGGTGGAATCGAGCCTTTTATCGTCCGTTTTGCATGCATTTGGAGGATGAGTAGATTTGGAGCGGGAATACTGCTGTTACGGGATGCGAGAAGTCACTTCGGAAGCTAAATAACCAAGTCAAAGCTGAAATCAACGAAACAAGTAGCTGGCTGAGTCAAATATCACTCGATCGTAAGCTTTTGTGGTCGATCGAGCACTTTTGAAGAGATTAAGACCTCGATCGAGTATTATATTTCCTCGATCGAAATGTTTTTTTAGGGTTTCCTCGATCGAGTGGTTTATCTACTCGATCGAGATGTTTTTGTTGGTTTTTGTTCGATCGAGCAGTTTTTAATGGCTCGATCGAGTGATTTGCTTTAACACACGGGTTAGCTAGTCCGTGATTAGGTTTAAGTTTGTAAAATCCCACTTCCCTATATAAAGGAAGTCGGGATTAGGTCATAATTATCTTGGACGCTGTTCTCTTTTCTCTGTTCTTCCCCGGATCTTATTTCTGTAATTTTCTCTTTCCCTTTACTCTCTTTATTTAATGTTTGTTACTTTCTTATCTTTTGTTCTTGCTTTACTTTTACCTATTTCTAGCTAATTACCCTGCTAGGATTTAGGGGAGTCGATGAATCGTTGTTAATTGCTAATTAGGTTTATAGATCGTTCGTTGTTGTTAAGTCTATGTTGTTAATCACTGCCTTAAACTGTATCTAGCTATTTGAATCGATGCACTTAGCTTATTTAATTTTGGTAAACCTTAACCTAGACCGGAAGGTTGGAAGGGGTGAGACCCACATTGAACAATAGGATGCTTTAGTGAGGGCGGGAGCTAAGCTAATAGTATTTTAGGGCGAATTGAGACCGGAAGGAGATATTCGTTGCCCCTTAGACCGATACAATCGACTGATCTGTGACCTTAGCTGCAATTATCTTACATTTATTGATGACCCGACAATCCTAGTTTTCCTTTCTCTCTTATTAATTCCTCTTAACCTTTTCTCTTGCCTTAATCTCATTAGTTTAGTTAAATCATAAAACCCCCATCCTGTGACCATAGACAGACCGAATTGACGAGTAGATAGTGACCGCCTCCCTGTGGAGATCGACCATACTTACCGTTGACTTATGTTAGTAGTAGCTAGGTATTTATTTTTGGTACCTGACGACGGTATCAAGCAAGTCGTAGATCGGCCCTTCATTATCATCGGGAAGCGCAGATGGAATGGCCTCCCTCTCCCATGACATAGGCACGGTGGCAAGAATGCGATGCTTCCTGCAATGTTTCAGCAGATGATGATCAAGATGGGTCGCAATCCATAGATAAGGGCCTTGTTGTTTATTATCCGAATAGAAGTCCTCTTTCCCCGCATCTTCCCCCGCAAATCTAGCCCCTAATTTTCTTGCCTGGCGAAAACTATCATGGCAGTTGGGTTCGTCAAACACGATAAAAGCGAAGCCTACAAAACCTTGCTTGTTTGTAGACACAGGGTATACTTTTTTAACCGCGGTGAAACCGGACTTATGAAGCATTTGCGTCAACCACCCAAAATTAGGGTTTAAACCCTTTCCATTCACACCATAATGAACCGGGAGATTATGGAGAATGCAAGTAAAAGGCTGTGCGTAACGAGAATATGATTGTAGCTCCGATACACCGGCCATATTTTTTTTAGAGAGAAATTTAGAAAGAAATTAAAGAGTAAATGTTTGATAATTTAGAATTTGACCTAAAACATTATGAAGACATATTTATAGAATTATTTTGGTCAAATTGAATATTATTGGTCAAATTGAATATTTATTAAAGTTCAGTTTTGAATGCAGTAATCAAATTGAAAAATCTAATCAAATACTGACAACGGTTGAATTGAAAAACCGTTATCTCATAATAGAAAATAATAACGGTTACAAAAAATCCGTAGCTATAACATAACAATGGGTAACAAAAACCATTGTTGGTGTTAATTTAGTAACGGTTTTTGAAATGCCGATATTAAACTGGTAACGGTTTTCTAACAACCGTTGATAAGAGTGATTCTATAACGAGTTTTTGGAAACCGTTAAAAGTTTTTGAATACGGTTTGTTAAAAAGCCGTTGTAAAATTATAATAACAACGGTTTTCGAGGGAAACCGTTATTCCTATTAGCGCGGTCTAAGTTTCCGCCAATATTTGGAAAACGGTAATCTAAGTGTCATTATTAAATGCATTAAACTATTGTGATACGCTCCTTATTGATTGCCAGATTTGGCGTAGTGTCTTATCCATTCAACAAGACTTGTAAGACATAAACCAATTAAAGGCTTGTTAGACCATGCATATAGTTAAATAGGAAGAATTAAGTCGACTTGTAGGAGTTGTAAAGTCTTGACCGACTCGGCTCCGAGACCCAAAACTTCCTAGGAATTGTAAGATACAAACTAACTCGATTCCACTACAACAATATATTGCTTGCATCTATGAAACTTGTTTATGTGATCTCACCATGATTTCCTTATGAACTCATGACACCCTAGTGCCTTAATCAATTGTTTACAAACCCTATTTACTTGCTTTTCTTTGCTTTCATTTGTTTACATTTCCTTTGTTAAGTAGTTTAGATTCCAAACCTCAAACTCAACCCAAATTGTGACATCCTAAGACATAGCTTTCTACAACCGATAAATCAATACAATACCCGTCCCTTGGGATCCGACCTTTACTTTCCACTATACTAAGAGTAGTTAGTTGAGATTATAAATATTGTTTTGATTGTTAAGCTTAGACGACAAAGTTTGAACCGAACCAAAATGGCACCGTTGCCGGGGACGGTGTTCAGTTGAATTGTTATCACTTGTTGTTTTTAGTTGTGTCTTTCCTATCCTTGGGGAAGTAAAACTCCTCAAGATAGTTTTAATTGTTTTCTAGTTGTTTGATTTTTGCATGTCTAGGAGATCACAAGGCGATCTTTTGCCTATTGATCTCGAGATTAAAAGAACGTTGACCAACATTAGAAGAACCGTTTGAGGGACTTCGATAATTGTGGATATTGGAGAACTTATGGACATTGGTATCATCCATTCGGATAGTGTTGAGTTTACCAACCCTTTTGTAAGACAAGGAGAGGAGAACCCAATTCAAAACCAACCACAAAATCAACCTACAATGCCTAAATTTTCATCTCATTCCGTACCAACCGAGGAGAACCTACCAAATGGTACTCCAACACCACCCCACTTAATCGGTAATTTCATTGCCAAATCCACATTCATACAATTAGTTGAGAGAATTCAATTTGGAGGGATGCCTAGTGAAGATCCTCACCTACACATGGAGACTTTTTGTGACTATTGTGATGCAATTTCTCAAACGGGGATAACTCAAGACCAAATTCGATGGGTATTGTTTCCTTTTTCCTTGATCGGAGCCGCAAAGCAATGGCTAAAGAGCCTAGACAAGGCCACTCTTGGAATTGATTCATGAAAGAAGTTAGCACTTGCCTTTTACAAGAAGTTTTATCCTCCGGAAAAGACCAACATGTTAAGAGCCCAAATCACCGGGTTCAAGCAAAGAGATGAAGTGTCTCTATATGAGGCTTGGGAGAGATTTAAAGATATATGTCGCTCTTGTCCTCATCATGGACTAAGCGAATGGTTTCTTGTTCAACAATTTTGGAATGGGTTGTATGAAGATTCAAGGAATGTTCTCAACATGGGTTCTAATGGAAGATTCACCGAGGTAGATGACAACCAAACTTGGGCAAAGATAGAGGAGATGGCGGTTCACAACTCTCAATATAGTAGGCCAAGAAAAGCTACTAGGGGAGGGAGACATGAAGTTGACTCCGTCACACAATTGAGTGCCGATTTGGGTGCCCAACTAAGCTCCCATATTGACACAATGAACTTGAAATTTGAGAAATCCATAGCCAAGATGAATGAAGCTTCTCAATCATCCAAGCAACATGTCATTGCCATAATGGCAACATATTCTATTCCAAATGGAATGTGTGAGAATTGTGAAACTTTGGGACATGATAAGCAAGAGTGTAGGGGCACAAGTGAGCAAGTGAATGCTTTCTAAGCATACAATAATGGCACCCCTTACTCCAAATATTACAATAAAAACACCAAATTTCACCTAAACTTCTCATACAAAAGCCAAAATGTTCAAAATCCTCAACCAGCATACACCCCACCTCCAATGAGAAATCATACTCAAAGACCCTACTTCAACCAAAACCAACCCTCTTACAATCAATCCAATGACCAAGCTTTTGATGTTAAAAAAGCGGTCCTCCAAATGCAAAAGAGCTAACAAGATTTCTTTGCTCAAATGCAAAGAGATAGCCAAGCCAAAGATACTACCATCAACAATATCCTTGCTCATACCAAGATGTTGGAAACACAATTGTCCCAATTGGCCTCTTCAAGTTCCCAAAGACAAAAAGGACAATTACCTCCTCAGGGTAATCCTCCTACAAGACATGAAACCATCAATGCCATTCATTTAAGGAGTGGTACAAGATATGAGGGACCTAAGATGCCAATTGATGAGGATGTTATTGAGAAAAGTGTCAAGCAAAGATATGTGATGAAACCATTGAGGAGAAATCCTAAGGTAGTGGAACCAACTACCAATGACTCATTGAAGAAGAGAAATGAAGGGAAGTCCAAAGAGGTTGAAAAAGAACCTATTGTGATTAGACTTCCGTTTCCAAGTTTCTAAGCCAAGCCCAAGCTTGATGAGCAACTTGGAAAGTTCACGGAGATTGTGAAGAACCTAGAGGTTTCTATCCCATTCACAGAGTTTATCAACCATGTTCTGGCCTATGCAAAATACATGAAAGACATCCTTACCAAGAAGAAGTCCATAAGGAAGTTGGAGACCATCGCTTTCACGAAGATAAGTAGTGTAATCCTTCAAGGGAATTCCCCACCTAAGCTCAAGGATCCGGGAAGTTTCTCCATTCCATGTACCATTGGTGATACCACAATCAACAAGGCACTTTGTGATCTAGGTGAAAGTGTGAGTGTCATGCCATATTCGGTATGTGAAAGGCTAGGAGTGGGAGAGCTCAAGTGCACTAACATGACCTTACAAATGGCGGACCGAACAACAAAGAAACCACTTGGAGTATGGGAAGATGTACCCGTGAGAATTGGAAAGTTTTTCATACCGGTGGACTTTGTTATTGTTGATATGGAGGAAGATTTCAACATTCCAATTATTCTAGGAAGACCATTCCTACACACCGTCGGAGCGGTGATTGATGTAAAGCACGGGATGATCACACTTGAAGTTGGTGATGAAACAATCACCTTTAATCTTGATAGGATTATGAGAGCTCCCAACTTGCCTGAGCCATGTTTTATGGTTGATCACTATAGCCGGGAAGGTGACAAGAAGAAAATGGAATCTCCATTCAAAGGACAAGTGAAAGATGGAAATCTTAAAGAGAAGGGCAAAGACACACCGCCCAATTGGAAGAAAGATATTAATGATTGTGAAGTGGCTCTATTCGGAGAGCATAGATTTTTCACAACAAGAATGAGAGCTTTCAAAGCTCACCCATGACAAGTATCAATGGAGGCCTCATTGGCCATGTTAACAAGGATGAAGAGTTCCTCTTGCCAACTCATGATCCTCCCAACATAAGGAAAGAAGCAAGGGAAGTATGTGGTCCATGTGATGACGAATTTGAATGATTTGTTAACCCTTACATTAGAAATGATATGAATCTAGACCAAGGCTTTTTAGATCCTTGTCAGCTCTTTGACTAGGGCTACTACATGAATAAAGACAACAATATGCCAAGGTCTATGCAAGACCTCTATCATGACAATGAACAAGCCTTTGACTATTTCTTCAAGGCGTTGAGCAACATCAACAACGTCCTTGCTCTACCCCCTTGACACCTCTCAAGAAAAGGAGAGTTTGGTGGAGTCCTCCCTAAACTACCATTTGTAAATATTTAACCTCTTAACTTGCATTTCATTTAACTTGTACATTATTCAATTTTTGCAATGCATTTTATATGCCTTGTTGTATAATTTTTGTAACATGAGAGCAAGTGAGGGAGGGATTTTAATGTGTTTTGAATGTGTAGTGTTTGATGATCAAGTGTGGGAAAGCAATTGCCTAGGCTAGCCAAGCCTTTGTAGTGCAACCTCATGGCAAAGAAATAGGAAATGAAGAAGCAAAGATTGCGGGAAAGGGATCCCCATGGGCAGAACTGAGCTCGTGGGGGCTGAAGCAAGGAAGAAAAAAAAAATGAACTGCAGTAGAATCCACCTAAGCTGGCTTTAGTACGGGCGTCCCAGTGCATGATCCGCTCGAGCCGAGCTCAGGACGGGCGTCCCTAGAGCTTTAACAAAATTCCTGATGCAAAAACCGCCCGTCCCCATATGAGGTCGAGCGTCCCGACCTGTTTCTAACCATAAACATGGGATTCTTCACCTTCATCCCTCATTTCTATTCTTCTTCAAACACAAACACAACACATTCCCTCATTACAACCATTAACCTCGTCATCCAAAAACACTAATTTCTCAACCATATTAATCCAAATCAATTGCAAACTTGCTCATAATCAAAACAAATCACTCCTTTTTCAACAAAAAGACCTTCAAGCATCAAAATCTTCACAAAATCAACCAAAATTTCTAGGGTTAGCATGAAATCCAAAAACTCCCAAATTGATTGAAAATTTGATTGAAGTTGGAAGAAGAAGGGAGCATTCAAGCATACTCAAGGTTTGTTGACACAAATTTGTAAGAGAAATCAACAATGACAAGGACAAAGGGCAACACCAAAGCACCCAAAGCCCCAACTTTATCCAAGAGGTAAAAATTTTTAGCATCCAATGCTTTAGTGGTAGTTGAGCAACCAAGGGTACAAACAAGGGAAGCCGTTGAGGCCGTGGAAGAAGTTACTACCACTTTACCGGAGATTGAGCAACTAAAAGATTATCTGGAGGTAACTTTTATTTTCAATGATCATAGAAAATATTTTGAATCCCTTGCTAGGAAGAAAATTATTGCCACTAAGTTTGTATGCAAGACACCTTGGGGAAATTGGGGGAGCTAGACCAAACAAGAGCATTTTTTGAGTCCATGGGATTGTCTACCTTGTTCGGAATGAATGAATCAACATACCCTTCCCTTACATTGGAGTTCATAAGCTCTTTTAAGGAGTATAAGGTAGACACTCGAAAATATGTCGAATTCCTTCTTGAGAACAAGAGTAGGAGGATGTTTAAGGGTGAGTTCGGAAAGGTTTTTAGAATTGCAAACCTTTGGGATTTCAACAAGAAACCCGACAACTTTGATGCCAAGCCCCTTTGGATGGCGATTTCCGGACGGAAGTTGACTACATTTAGAGAGTGTAATGCCTTGTATATCCATCATCCGGGTATACGGTATTGGCATAGGTCCATTTCCAACACCTTGATTGCTAGAAAAGAAGCTACCCATATGACCGAACTCGACCTCACCTACTTGGATTCCAAGATGAATGTCTAAGGGAAATCAAAGAATGAATACAATATCCTTCAATTGTTGATTAAGATATGGTTAGACTTCAAGGAAGGAAAAGAGAAAGCGGCTTTCATTGTGAATGGAGGCTTGATAACAAGATTGGCAAAGCACTTTAACCCACAATTCAATGAAGATAAAACCTACAAACCAGTTAAATGTGGAAACCTCCTTGACTTGCACACTTTGATTCACAAGTTTCATTGGGTAAACATGACAACTCCTCCCAAGGATATGAGTGGATAATCAGGGATATCAATTCGATTATCTTGCCCTGGAAAATTTCCCGTCTCAACACTCGCCATTACGACTACCTTCTCCCCATCTCAAAGAATGCCAAGAACATCATCAAGGAGCAACAATGTCCAAATGAAGAAGCCTCCTCCTTAGTGGTACCTCCTTACCCTTTTGCCTACTAGAGTTCACAATAAATGATCCTAGTGTTGTGACGGGCAATGATTACTTGGTACAATTCATGAAGAATATCCATAAAGAAGCTTATAATGATCGGGTGAACGCTTATTACACCCAATATCCGCCCCTTTACCATCTTGGTAGGCAAGGACTCCTTGATCCCAAGAGTTCTTTGCCAGATTGAGCGGATAGGAAAGTATTCTTTCCTCAAGCTTCTAGAGATAAAGAAGGGGATGCCCGGAAAACTAGGGAGATTGAGGAGGTTGTTGATGACGAGGATGGGGAAGGTAGTGGGTCTAGCCATGATGAAGATGAAAAGCAAGGTACAAGTAGAAGTGAAGAAGAAGAGGATGATGATGATGCCTCTGGGTCCATAGAGGGAGATGATGATGATGATGATGAAATGAGTGAAAGTTGATGGTTGACAAAGCATGAAGGAGGACGACACAAGTGCGGGGTTGATGGCTTATGCTAGCATTTAGACCTATTCTATTGTGAGTCTCCTACCCCTCCTTTTGGTTTGTTTTTTTATCTCATGTTTACATTGTTGACATAACTTGTATAGCTTATATAACATTTAGCCTAGAGCATTTAGAGAGTCATTTTGGACTCTTTGATGGATGAGAGTTTTTGAGTCCTAGCACCACCAAAGGACTCACACCTCGGTAACATTGAGGTGATTATCTTTTTTGCTCCCACCGTAAAGAATCCAAAATGACAACTTATTTTTCATGCATTGCATTTGCATGCTTGTGAATAAACTTCCCTCTTTTTGCACTAGAGATAGTGTTTTGTTCAGTTTGGGGAAGTTCATTCATAAGCAACCCGAGTTAATTTAATTAGCTCTCCGAACAATAGAAAGCATGCATCATATAGTTTAGTCTAGTTTGCATCATTTGTAAATACTTATCATTTGTAAATATCTCACATGTAGTTTGCATTTAGTGTAGAATTCATGCATTTCAATTAATTTCATGCATTACATAATTCCCTATCGTCTTGTCCATTGAGGACAATGTCCATACTAGTGTGGGGATGGAGAATTCTAACATCTACTCTTATTTCAAAAAAAAAAAAATGAAAAAAATTTCAAAAATCCAAAAACATGTTCTTTCCTTTGTAGTGTAGAATTGTATATATTGTATATATATGTTTGTTTGTTTGTCACTCTTATCATATTGGGTCGACTACGCCACATTCGAGGCATGAAAGAAATAGAAGACTGCATGGTATGATCTTTCCAAATCTTCTTCCTCCTTTTTATATGTTAATGACAATGTGGCTATATTTTGATTGATGCGGTACAAACCAATGTGTTGTTAAGAGTTTGCATTTAGTTTTCTTGACATATTAGTTGATAGTAGCATATGCATTAGAGTTGTATATATGATAGTTGCATATGCATTAGAGTTGTATATATGATAGTTTCATCATGGCATGTAGTTGCATATTAGAAAATTTGTGTGAAAATGTCAATTTGGGAAGCTTGACAAGTGTATACAAGGCCCTTGTAGATAAATTTTCTCCTTGAGACTTTGCTTGTTAGAATAATCTCAAGACACCCTAGGATGTGTTATACTAGTATCCTTTGACCCATGGACTAAGGCCTAGTAAAGAGTGCCTTGTGGTGTGATAACTCCTTGGCTACCGTTTATTCCAAGGTGACCCTTGATGTCATGCAACCGTTCTTACACTTCTATCATCATATTTTTGTCAACAAAAAGGGAATGGGCACAAAAATGTCGAATTGAGTTCAAGCTATCAATGTCAAATGTTTGCAATTGCATCAAATGAAATAAGGAGCAAAAATAGACTCCTATGCTTATAATAGAAGTACCCTTACTACAAATGGGGTTACTTTGAAAAATGTTCAAAGAAATGCAAAAAGTTGAAAATGCCAAACATCAAAGAATGGCATGTTCTTAATCGTCAAATGCTACAAAAATGGGGGGAAAATAAACCCAAAAGCAAATTACTATCAATGAAACTCATGTACTTTGAAACCCTTTTATCCTTTGATGATCCTATTTTATTGCATGGTGGAGAGGGGACGACCCTTCTTCTTATCTAGGCAAGAGGGGGAATTCTGCGATCCTACAGTGTTTTTTAACACCATATGGACTTGGCTCTTGACAAAAGCATTTAGCAATTGTGGATAAAGGTAAACTAGTTTGACACAACTTGGAGGTGACTTGTTTGTATCCTCTTGGACTTAGTAACTAGGAGAACTATTATCTATGGTGGAGTGTGTGCCCTTGAATTGCTTCCCTTGTAGGTGCTTTCCGCCACTTAGATGAGGAAAGTAGCTATTCTTTTTGTAGATGCATTCTTTACTTGTTTTTATGTGCTTAAATGTTAGGATGTATCGCCATTTTGGCAAGCCCCACCTTGCCTTACAAGAAGGCATCTTACCTCATAGATGTCTTGTTGTGAGTTGAAGGGGCGGAGTGAGACCCGCTAATTGTCTCACATCGGCTAGTAAAGGTCATATATTTAGTCACCTCTTTACTCGAACGAGCAAAGGTTCGATTTGGGGATATTTTATGTGACTCATATTTGCACACTTTTAGTCCCCGAACTGGCCTCATTCCTATACTTTCTTGCATGTATTAGGGTTGTTTCTTATCTTTAGCTTCCTACTTTGCATATTCTTTGAGGTTTTGTTTCCTTAGTAGGAGAGGAATGCTAACCTTGCATATATGGAGCAATTTGGAGCTAAATGGATTGCATCTACTGACCAAGCAACAAGGAGGAGACCAATACTAAAGGCCTAGGTCAATAAAACAAGTGTTTAGGCAATGATGAAGGACCCCCAGGCTCCTCAAACGATCCCCACGGATCATGAGGCAGCAAATTGAAGAAGAAGCCACACTGGCCTATGAGACGGGCGTCCCTAGCTCAGGCCGAGCTTCCTGATGATCAAGACGGTCGTCCCAAAGACACAGCCCGAGCGTCCAACAAGCAGGACGGGCGAATTCCCTTACAACATAAGCGTCCAACAGGGTTAGATCGAGCGGCTCCTTAGGGACTTGCAAGGCATTAATCTTCATCTTAGGGACTTAATCGTCATTTAAGCCCTTAGTTACCCTTATACTTGTACTTAGTATAAATACCCCATTGTATTAGGAGATTAATCATCAATTCTTAATCAAGTTTTAGTAGAGTTTATTACCAAGTTTTAGTCAAGCTTTATTAGTATTAATCAAGTTGTATTACACAATTCAATCTTAATCAAATCTTAATCTTTCCTTAATCATTCAAGTGTTCTTAGATTTAGTTGAGTAATTTGAAGACTATTTGGTTTTATTGGAGAATTTACAACTCTTCATCATTCATCAAGTTTTCTTCTATTATTCTTTGCTTATTATTTGGATCATCCTAAGTTGGTACAATTCCTTTTATCCTTTGCTTAATTATTGTTTATTGCTGTACTCATTCATCTTGTTTAGCCTTGTTAATATGATTGACACCCTTGTTAGCATGTTTTCCATGATCATGAGTGAGTAGTCTCCTAGCTAGGGTTAATGGGAGATTAGGGAAATTAATCATGGGGTAGATCTTTACTTAATAAGTTCATATGATTACCTGCTTGTTATAGTTTCAACTTATGCACATGTTACGCTTGATGAAATGCTTGATTGACAACCTAACATGAATCTCTTATACATTCAACAAGACTTGTAAGACATAAACCAACTCAAGGCTTGTTAGACCATGCATATAGTTGAATAGGGAGAATTAAGTTGACTTGTAGGAGTTGTAAAGTTTTGACCGACTCGGCTCCGAGACCCAAAACTTCCTAGGAATTGTAAGATATAAACAAACTCGATTCCACTACAACAATAATTTCCTTGCATCTATGAAACTTGTTTATGTGATCTCACCATGATTTCCTTATGAACCTATGACACCTTAATGCCTTAATCAATTGTTTACAAACCCTATTTACTTGCTTTGCTTTGCTTTCATTTGTTTACATTTCCTTTGTTAAGTAGTTTAGATTGCAAACCTCAAACTCAACCCAAATTGTGACACCCTAAGACATAGCTTTCTACAACCGATAAATAATACAATAATCGTTGTGGACATGGCCCACCTGCAAGCCCAGCCAATCTGTGGACATATAGCGGTCTTTTGAAAGCCACGCTCGGCGTCTTTAAAATGACTTCGACCGGATCGTTTTAGATCGGTCGGTTTCGTCTCGGTAAGGGTCTCGAAACGATTAGAGATGTTCGGAGTCGCCACCAAGCATTTGTGGGATGCCTGGAACCCGTTCGAATTCCACTTTATACCTCGGTCAAACCGAAGCACAAAGCAGCGTTTGACATAGGTACTAAAGATAAGGAAATCGTCCCTCTTTAGCATCCTATCTCTAGAATGACTCTCGTACGCCCTGGATAAGGTCGTCCACTATCCGAAGTTTCGGAGTAAGAGGTGAAGTTACGTATTGGGAAGCCCTTTAATCAGACACCCAATCCCGCCCGCGTTTAGCGGCCTCTACTGATCAATCTTGGTTGGTTGAATGTAAAAGTTGATAAAACGGTTTAAATGCATGAATGCGCATCCAATGATTTAAACCTAACATGTGAGCTTTCTAAGTCAGTTGATTTAATCCAAGTATCAAGTATAAGATGTAGAGTTGGATTAATGATTGATTTGCATGCAAGACGGAAATTAAACATCCATTTACCGTATTAGGTTTATGGTGCATAACATGATCCATTTGTCTTAGTAAGGCATTTTGCAAATATGGTTTTGAATAATCGAATAGTCATCTGATCCGTCCTATATCCGGGTTAACTGGAGTCGGGATCGTCCTAGACTGATGCTGGAAGGGAACAGGCCTTGTACCAGACGGCTATAAGAGGCGCGAACCAGTCGGCGGTGTAAGGGGCCTCCCTCTGGTTTTGAAAATGAGAAAGAAAAGGCCTGCTTGAGGCGCGGGTTAGCCAACTATTGTATGCCGTGTTCTGACTGTTTAGAAAACTTTATAAAACGTCTTGAAAATGGGCATTTGAACCCGGTTTGATTTTGAAAGGGTCGTTTAGACCGCATTTGTTGATTTGAAGAACTAGACTCGAATAATCATCATTATTTGATAATGTTCGGCGTCGGGTTCGGTTTGACAAACTTGACATGAATAGTTTTGAAAATGATTATGGACTAATTTTTTTAAGTCCATTTTGAATGTAATTAGTCGATACTCGTCATCGTACCCGGGTTAAAATCCGGCATGGTATGTAGAACCAAGGATGACTTTGTGTTGGTGACTAATATGCATGTTTGAAAATGTAAGGAAATAAAATAAAAGGCTTTAAAATACCTTCTAAATGTCATTAACCAAATATTATCACCGAAACACGGATTTAACCGTCATGGTATGAAGAACCAAGGGTGAAAAATGTTTTATGGTTAAAACATGTGAAATGAAATAAAAAGGTTTCGAAAATACTTGAAATGGTAAAAACCGATTACAAATATGAAAAATGGGTTGAGGGAAATGACGAGAACAAACACGGTTGATCTCTGGTCTGAGCACCTCATTTAGGCGCGAGCCATTTGGCGACCTAAGGGGCTTCTGCCTCAGACCAAAAATCAGTTTTGGCTCGTTTATTCCATGTTTTGATTCATGTTATGCATGTTTTAGCATTTAGAGTCATGAAACAAATGAAAACATAATAAAAGAGGATTTTTACACCCTCATACTTACATGTTTGGTTATGGCGAGTGACCGACGTAAGTGTAACAACTTGTTTGATCGGAAAAAACTCGGTTTAAAACCGTTTTGGTAAGTAAAAAGAGTGTTTTAAAAGTTTAGTGATGGTGTAGTGGTCGAAGTGGTAGGTCAAGTGGTTTAATGCACGATGACGGTACCAAACAATGTGTAAGGCTCGTGTTTACGATCGGTAGGTCGTAAATACGCGTCGGATTGTGACTTTAGAAGTCGAGTCGAGAATTTTAAGGGAGAAAAGAGGGGGCGGACACTCGCGTAAGTCTCAAATGGATGGCATTTGAGGGGTATTTATAGGAGAATGAGTGGTTGTGTGAGTTTTGAGCGACGTGGCCACAGGGCGCTCAAAGAGGCGCGAGCCACGTCGCGGCACTTCGAGTTGTGTTGTCACTATCACAACAAACGCAATCATGATTTGTTCTATCCTAGGTTTTGTAGTCACATGTTTGGTACTTGACCATTCATGAATCCGGGAAAACTTAAGGTAGAAGGTTTGAAATGTTTTGGTTTTTGTGTTTGACTCGGTTTGACTCGTTGTTGGAGTCGGGATTTTGAATTTTTGAGTCGGTTTTTGGCCCGGTGTCGGTTTTGACTCTAGTTAGTGTCATTGCGACCCCGTCGTCGTGCATTAAACACTCCAGGTATTTTTGAAATGTTTTGAAATGTTTTGTTTTCGAAATCATTTTAAGTTTTCCGACGTAAAGTTGTACACAAACTGTCGATCAAACGCTGCGATCCCAAAACATGTTGTAGTCCGATAATCATCGGGTGTTTGTTGGAGTCTCAGCAGATACCGGGTATCTACAGAGCCCCCACTTTGACTGAGGCTTGGACAGGGCGAAAGTCAAAGTAGAGTCCCCAGGTCAATCGAAGATTACAACCTGAAGACCCAAGCGGCGTCAAGGCGGCTCGAAAGGATTCGGGCCAAGGACCTACCGTCGGGAAGGGCGACGCCAAGGCGACTCGAGGGTACGAGTCAAAGACCTATCATCGGGAACATTTTAGAGTCTGTCGACTGTCCGTGTGAGTCGTTTAAAGTCCGTTAGATTACGTACGAAGGCTCGCCAGCCATAGGAAGGAGTCATACCTGAGGCATCTTCGGATATGTCCTTGCATGGTTGCGGATAAATGCTCGCCAGCTGTGGTGCGTATGTGAGGAGGGCTCACCAGCCGCGGGGCGTTGTAAGGCTCGCCAGCTGAGACAAGGAAATGTACCTGAGGCATCTTCGGGATCTGTCCTTGAAAGGGTGCGGACAACGGCTCGCCAGCCGTGGTGCGTATGTGAGGAGGGCTTGCCAGCCGCGGGGCATTGTAAGGCTCGCCAGCCGAGACAAGGAAATGTACCTGAGGCATCTTCGGGATCTGTCCTTGAAAGGGTGCGGACAAAGGCTCGCCAGCCGTGGTGCGTATGTGAGGAGGGCTCGCCAGCCGCGGGGCGTTGTAAGGCTCGCCAGCCGAGACAAGGAAATGTACCCGAGGCATCTTCGGGATCTGTCCTTGAAAGGGTGCGGACAAAGGCTCACCAGCCGTGGTGCGTATGTGAGGAGGGCTCGCCAACCGCGATGCGTTGTAAGGCTCGCCAGCCGAGACAAGGAAATGTACCCAAGGCATCTTCGGGATCTGTCCTTGAAAGGGTGCAGACAAAGGCTCGCCAGCCGCGGAGAGGTCGGTTAATGGACCATGGGAGTAGCCGCATCGATTGGGCTTGTTTTTAGAATAGCGAACTCGTGATGTCGCTGGGGAAATAGTGAGAATGAGTTCTCACTATCACTTATTTTTGGAATGAGTGGGTTCCGCGAGGAAGCCCCCTGCTGGTATTTGAAGGAATAGTGAATTTGGAATTTTCATTATTCGGTTTGAATTTGCAGTGGCGGTTTTGATCGCCGTTTGTTCTAATTTTGAAGGAGAATAGTAAATTTGAGTTTGCTATAGCGTTTGAAGTGACGGTTTATGTGCCGCCGTTGACATTTGATGGAAATAGTGGATTCGAAATCTTCACCATTGGTTGAAGTGACGGTTTATGTGCCGCCGATGATTTTTGAAAGAAATAGTGAATTTGGAATTTTCACTTATTGATTGAAGTGACAGTTTATGTGCCGCCGTTGACATTTGAAAGAGATAGTGAATTTGGAATTTTCACTTATCTGGTTTTGTTTGTTTTCGAGGAAATGACGACATTCAATATCGTCAACGAAAATTTTGGAATTTGTCATGGGAATTTGGGCCAAAGCCCAAATTTTGCTGAAAAAGAAAAGGGGAGGCCTGGTTTAGGCGCGAGCCATCTGGCGATAGAAGCCGGCTTCCCTATTTTTTGTTAAAAAGACGCGAGGTTGAGCTGCGGATGATCATTCATCTTCAACCTCAACAATCTCGCAAAATCGCCATTAAAGGACCTTCTAGCTTGCTTTTGCTTGTGCCATTATCAACAAATGTCATCTCAAGGTAAGTATTTCCTCTTGAATCCTTTCAAATTTGTCGATTTTAGCTTGATTGAATTAGGACGAAATTTTGCCCTAAAAAAATCGAATTGGGCGTTTTTGATTGAGCCAACTTCGAGTGAAATTGATGTTTGTATTAGGTTAGAAACCTGCTTAGGAGTATAGGGGTGCTTTTAGTTTGCATTTTGGTCCCCGTTCCCGCTCCCTATGCTCGAAAAACGTGAGTGAGGCGAGAAACTGTCTCATTTCACAATGCCAAGTTTATTTTCTTGGGTAGTGGGTCCCACTAGGTTGCATTGTAGTTGGGAAAACCCGTGTTTGCCATTTAAGGACCTTCGTTGGGTGTTTGTGGGCAAAATTGGATTTTTGCCTTTTGCGACGGTCTTACGTCCGACAAAATAAGCGCCTGTTTGGGCTTGAATTGAGTCAGTTTGCCTTGAAATGGACCTTATTGGTATTTTAGGTCACCCTGAGGCGTGATAAAATCACGTTTGCCTTTTTGCGGTCGTCTTTGAATTTTGACCGGTTTCGGCTCAAATTAGCGTATGAATTGCCTTTTTGAACAGTAGAAAAATCCCCATTGTGTCGGGAATGTATTTTGGGTTGTTGGCAGACCTTGTAGGGTCTTAAAATGCCGTTTTTGTGATTTTGACTCGTCATTTGCTTGAAAAGAGGGGCGAGTCGTTTTTGTGTTTTTTTTTGTGAACCGTTTTGTTTGGTTGGATTTTGGGCGGGATTGCCCCTGTTTTTGCATTGCAGGTTGTTTTTGTTTATTTTTGGATTTATCCATTTCATGCCGTTGTAATGCCGAAATTTCGGCTGACGTTTTTTTGTTGTAGGAGAGTGTTCGGAGCAGGCCGGGTTCATGGCTGCGACTTTTGAGGAGTTTTTCGGGTCGGGCCCGGTTAGTACTCCGGTTAGCATGCCTGCCGTGGTCGTGGAGGACGTTACTGAGGAGGAGAGACCTCCTGAGCAGACTGCTGGGGCCTCAGGGGCCGTCGAGGAGCGTGAGGAGCCCGTTGTTGGGGCTGTTAGCACCGGTAGAGCTCAGACTGGGGCTGAGGAGAGTACCTCTGGGAGGAGGATTTCTTCGAGGGAGCGACGTCCTCGGGCGACTAGGCGGTCGTTGCGGGATGTCAACAGGGTCGTTGAGTTGGGCCCTATGCACCACGTTGAGTCTCGAGGTCACAAGAGACGGAGAGCGGAGACAGTTGAGGACGACGCTGACGTCGCGACTGAGCCAGCCGCGAGTTCTGACCCCCGATTGCTTTACGGCGGCGCCAGAGTGGGCCGAGGGTTTTGACGGTAGCCAGTTGTTGCTTCGACTGGACCGACACCTTTCCTACCGTGCTCACGAGGGCCTGGTGAGTCGCATTCCCCGGTTGAATTTTGTCATTTTTGAAATGTCGAGCCTAAATAGGCATTCTGACGTTGTCTGTTTTTGATTTAAGGAGATCGGCACCATGAGGACTTTCTCGGGCTTTTCTACCTGCTTGGGCCTCTACGGCGTTCTCCAAGCTAGGTCGAGGGCGTTGATAGAGAGGTCGGCTTTTAGGCCGTTGGTGGCCGCTTGGCGGGACATTCACAGGTCCTCGATTAGGTCGAACCTGTGTTTGATCCGCGCTATGTTGGATCGATATTGGGACACGACATCGTCGTTCCACATGGAGTTTGGGGAGGTCGGCGTGACTTTAGAGGACTTTCCCATGGTATCCGGCCTTCCCTGTGGTGAGCTGCCCATTGAGTTTACTGCGACTCCGGAGAGAGTGTCCTCTCCTGCGGTCACTACTTTGATCGGTACTGCTTTGCCGGAGCCTTCCGACGTCACTCCGTACCTGATTGCGAGTTTTTACGTGAAGGACCACTTCACTGAGAGGGTGGCAGGTGTTGTTCCGGCGCCGTTGGCGAGCCCGGAGGCAGAGGTTGAGGCCGGCGCGAGGGAGGCGCGGCTGTGGTTGTGGTACTTCTTGGGTGCCACGTACTTTAGTGACAAGGGCGAGCGCTTGTCGACCAAGGTGCTTCCTCTCCTTACCGACCTTGACACTTTGGGTCGGTGTGACTGGGTTACGCCGGCTTTGGCGAGTTTTACCCGGTACTTGCACGCGACGGTGCGTCTGGAGACAGTGGGAGCGGGTAGTGCTCCTGCTTTGGTTGGTCCCGGCCTCATCTTTGAGGTACGAGCATTTTTTTTGTTTTTGTGGTAGTTTTTTTTGGGTTTTTTTTTTGGCAAATTTTTTTGAGAAATTGGCTGATTTATGTTTGCTGTGTTTGATTACAGGCTTGGTTGTATGCTTACTTCACTCCTCTGCGTCCAGGGACTACAGACGGTGTTCCCTCGGCTTACCCTGCTGTGAGGGGTTGGACGGTGTCTCGGAAGAAGTCGACCAAGTCGACTTACGAGGACTGCAGGCGTCGCGTGAACAAGCTTCGGATTGCTGATGTAAGTTCTCGTTCTCTTCCCCTTTTCCCCTAGATAGAGATAGGATGATTAGGTAGCTTAAGGAGCCCCCAGTTAGCTGAGTAGCTTTGTTTCGAATGCAGTTTGTTGGGTGGCCCTGGGAGCACTACACGGGTGTGCCGGTTGCCATCACGGAGCGTTTGCGACCTCGCGCTCCTCCTGCCTGCCTTGAGACGGCGATTGAGCCGGTTTGGTACTTGGGCGAGCGTCTAGTTCGCCAGTGCTTTACCGAGACTTTCGTCGTGCCGGTTTACCCGCCTGGGGTGTTGTTCCAGGAGTCGACTCCTGATGAGGTTGAGGAGCACCTTCACGGTCGGGGAGGTGAGGAGCTATTGCTGCGGGACGCCGACTACGACACCTTCCGGTTCTCGAGGCTTGCTTAGTACCCGATCGAGGTATGTTTTCCTCTTTTCTTTGTTTTCATTGCCTCCCTTGATAGGAGGGTTTGTCATTTTTGATGTGGATCCAAATGGCGAGTCGACCAGATGAGGACTCAGCCCCCAGCTTTCCCGACGGAGACCATTTTTCAGGGGCCGGGTGGCGAGGAGCTTCAGTTGCGCTTACCGGAGCCTGCGGTGGCCGACGTGGCCGACGCTGGCATGGAGTGAAGGTTGACTGTTCTGAGGGTGAGTTCCTGACTTGAACATTCTCTCCATTTAGGCTTTGCCTTACATTGTTTTGAAGGACATTTTTGTTTTGCAGGTGACGACTGTCAGTCATCAGGACTTGTGGCGGATGGCCAACCGCTGGAGGGCGCTGGCTAGTGACCTGGCTACGAGGGAGGCTCGGCTTTCTCAGGTACGTTTTGTGTGTTGTATTTCGTGTATTTGGTGTTGTGTTTCACGTTTTTAGATCTTAAGGATCTGTTATTGTGTTTTGCAGGGCACTGCGGATCCGGTGGAGCTTGCTCGGGTCCGTGCTGAGTTGGAGGTAGCTAGGTCGACGATCGCGGGCCAGGAGCTGGGGATCATCTTTCGGGACCAGGACTTGAGGCGTCACGGGGACGAGCTGCGGAGCCGAGACGCGGAGATTGCCTCTCTGAAGGCTCAGTTGGCTGCAGCGGAGGAGCTTCACGTCGACATGGAGCGTGAGACGCTGGAGAGTTCCCTAGAGAGGGAGTCTGAGCTGGTGGTGGTGTCTGCGTTGGCGGCGACTCCTAGTGAGACCAGGACTCGTCCGACGGGAGACGTCAAGTAGTTGTGGTAGTTTGTCCGTATCTTGGACTCTTGTCTGTACATATTTACATTTTGCGTGAGGCGGTGTATATATGTGTTTTTGGACTGTGGTTTATTTTGTGATTTTTGGCTTTTTGGTGTTGTGTTTCGGAGGAGCGCTTGTTGGCTGTTGATTCTCCTTTTGCTTTGCACCAGTTCCTGCATTATTAGCTGTAGAAAACAGGCGATAGATAGCACATACGCAAAAATGTAAACACGTAAAAGCATTTGATTGAAAACAAAATTAACCAAGATGACTTGAAGTTAAAATTGAAATTTTGAAAATTCCGTGACAAATCGTCGCGTTTGTAATTCAAAAGGAATTGTTTTGAAAATTTGAGCAATTAACTCGTGTCGTGAATTAAATTGTATTGAAATTTTGAAAATGACTCGAAAAATATAAAACTCAAACCGTCAGGAAAGAATTTTAGAAAAGGATTTTTGCGAGTATATTTGGCTTTTGATGTCAAGACTCGAATTTGTGAGTGCTTGAATTTTTGAAGAAAATTGATGTCGTGTTATCAATTTTCGATTTCGATTTTTGATTTGCGAAAAAGCGAAAAACATTTCGGAATTTCGGCTGTCATGGAAACGATCCATCGCGGATCGGGGCGACTAGCCCTTCCCCCCTTTAAAAAAAGAAAGAAAAATCCGTATGTTTAAAGCTGCGTCATGGAAACCGTGTCGGATTTCGTAAAACGCGAAAACAAGGAAATGTGAGTGTGAAGAAACACAAAATTTCCCGGATCATCCCGAAGAGGTGCGAGGTTCCTAGCGGGAGGTTTGAGGTATAAGGAGAAAACACATGTTGAAAGAGACAAGTCAACAGCGGGAATCTTGGAGGGGCCTCAAAGAGGCGCGAGCGTCTTGGCGATGGAAGCCGGCTCTCCTCTTTTTCTGAAAAATGCGCTGATCATTTTGTATAAATATGGACTTTTGCGCTTCATTGTTTCATCATCTGAAACACAAAATCATCTCTACAAAACCTCTTCTTCTTCCACAAAAATATTTCATGGATGCTTTCGAGAACGCCTTGCGACAATGGTGTCGAGATTTGTCGCCTCCCGAGAAGTATCAACTCGATTGCATGGGAGTCGGTCAATTGTTGGTGCTTCGTCAAGTCAAGGTGCAACCTTCGTTTCTTGAAGCATGTTCTCGGTTTTGGGATTCGAAACATCATGTTTTCGTTTTCCCGAAAGGTGAAATTTGTCCTCTTGCCGAAGAAGTTGGAGTCATTGGTGGGTGGCCGGGTTGTGCTCCGGTGCTTCCTCCGACTCGGTTATGCTACAAGGAGAAATTCCGTTCTATGTTGAGCTTATCAACAAGCCAAGTCAACTTTCTTCTTGCTCCACATGGTGTGGATATGTTGGCTCTTATCAACATCTTCTCGAATCGGTTAGATGCTAATGTCTCGGAGGTTGCTAGGAGAAGGGCTCTTGCATTTTGCCTTGTCCATGTGTACCTCTTTGTTGATGTATTGAAGAAGGAGGGGCCAAGATGTCATGGTAGCATGACCCTTATCCATATGATTGAGCAAATGGAGCATGGTAGAGATCCATCATGGTTGGTGCTTAGGGAGATTATCCAAGCTTTGGACAAGGAAGGCTCTTGTGGAGAAGCTCCCTCTTTCGGATCGCCAAGGATCCTCCAAGTGTGGCTATTGGAGAGGCTAAGGTATGTAGAGCCTCCGGTTAATCCTTCTTCTTATTCCTTCCGTCACCTTACCATGAGGAAGAAATTGTACCCGGATAGTTTTGCTTCCACCGAGGCCTATTGGGCCGCAAGATTGGCGGAGGAGGGTGGTCCTCATATCCGTTGGGTGGTGCCATGGTGGCACTTGAGGTCCTTCAAGGGGTTGCCCGCTTCCGGTGCTAGTCCTTATTCTTTGATGGTGGTGGGCTTGAAGGTTGTTTCCTTCGTTTATCCCGAAAGGCTCATGAGGCAAATGGGGCGTCAACAAAAGGTGCCCGCTCAAGATACTCTTGTCCAAGAGAATGTGTTCCGGAACTCCGAGCTTGTGGAATTCTTCAAAAGGTGGTGGGCCACTCGGCCGCATTGGGAGGTGCCAAACCCCGCTGCCACGACATGGGTGACTCCCGCTTATGTCAAGTGGTCACGTGCTCCGTCCTTGTGAGAGAGATCCAAATTTCGTAAGGGCGAGGTTGTCGATTTGAAGTATCGAGAGGTTGGCAAGGCCAACCGTGCCTTCTTTGAGGAGTATGCCGATGGAGCTACCCCCGATGTGATGAGCCCACCGAAGAGGAGGAGTTCCGGCCCCAAGAATATGGTGGGCCGTGCCTTGGCTCGTCTTGGGTCGAATATGGGGTCTTGTGCTAGACCGGAGGCCATCGCCGTCTTAGATCCGTTGAGGATCCGTTCCGGGGAGGAAATCCATGCTAGGCGGGCCAACAAGAAGAACAAGGGGAAGATGTACCCCGAAGGAAAAGGCAAGGGTAGAATGGAAGAGTGAAAACCTCCATTACCCACTTTATTATTATGTTGTATTATTGTTGTGAGTTTTTATTGTTTGGTACTAGCTAGTTGTTGTGTGTTTTGTGCTAGTTTTACTATGTGAGGTGTGTTAGTTGGCACCTTAGCTTTGGCAAGTTGTAGACTCGTCGAGCTTTATTTGTTGTTGAGATTGTAATCCCTCCCATTATTAATTAAATAAGAGGATTTCTCTTGTCGAACATTGTGAACGCTTGTTTCTTCCATCCGTTTGGTAAAGGCAACTCGATTTGAATCGTCCTAAACGTTTGCACTTGGGAAAGTGGTATTTTGTGGAAAGGGAGAAGGCTCATTTTTGTATTTTTGTGGGAAAGGGAATGGTTTTCCCTTTCTTTTTTTTCGATGGGGTTTTGTATTTGATTGGGGGGATGGTTGTATCCTTCTTATGTAAGAATGGACTGCCTACGTATCCACCTGAAGAGGTGAAATCAAACCATGATCGTAGTTCAAAATGTTTTGTGAATTTGAATTGGGTTTTGTGGTTGTATCCCTCAGGCATAAGAGGGACTGCCTACGTATTCACCTGAAGTGGTGAAATAAAACCATGCTCGTAGTTCAGGGGGTTTGTTTTTGTAGTGCAAATGGACGTTGCCTTTGACGGATCAAAGGACATTCGAAACGGGCAAGGTGCCGCAGCTTAGACTCGATAAAACATGCAATTTTGAATCAGAACATATTGAGGAACTTGACTTGAAAAGGGTTGAGGTCGATGCTAGTTGTAAAACTAGGCTAGGTTGTTGGTTGCAATGGTTCAAGGGTAGTATTTCTTGAGTTGGTCTAGGTTGGTCGGCTTTGTAAAGTCCTCCCCGTCTAGGTCACTCAGTCTCACTGCGCCCCCCGAAAGTATTTTCTTGACCAGGTATGGCCCGGCCCAGTTGGGTTTGAATTTTCCCCTCGGATCAACGGGTAATGGTGCTCGGACTGACTTGAGGACCAAGTCGCCCTCCTGGATGTTCCGGGGTTTCACCTTCTTGTTGAATGCCCGTTGTATACGTCGTTGGTATAACTGGACGTTGTGCAAGGCGTTGAGTCGCCGTTTGTCTAGAAGAGTGAGTTGTTCGTAACTTCGACGGGTCCATTCCGCCTCAGGGACTTGACTCTTCAGTAGGATGCATAGAGATGGGACCTCTAACTCTACCGGTTGAACCGCCTCCATACCGTATCCTAGGTAGAAGGGTGTGGCGCCTGTCGGTGTTCGAATGGAGGTTCGGTATCCCCAGAGTGCGAATGGGAGTTTGCTCGGCCAATCGCGGTAGTTGTCTTGCATTTTCTTGATAATGGTAACAAGATTTTTGTTCGCTGCCTCCACCGCTCCGTTGGTTTGGGGACGGTAGGGGGAAGATCGATGTCGTTTGATCTTGTATTTGTCCAGCAAAGCTTGAGTTTCCGCCCGGAAGTGAGAGCCTTGATCGCTGATGATCTCATGGGGTACCCCATATCAGTAGATGATGTTGTTTTGAATGAACTTGGCCACTTATTTGGCGGTCAAGACTGCATATGACTGTGCTTCCACCCATTTGGTGAAGTAGTCGATGGCGACGAGGACGAAGCAATGCCCCTTGGTGCCTATCGGGTTGACGTTTCCGATGATGTCGATGCCCCAGGTTGAGAATGGCCAGGGTGATGTCATGGTGTATAAAAGGGATGACGGTATATGTTGTATGTTGGCGAATATTTGAATTTTGTGGCAATGTTTGACGTAGTTACGGGAATCGGCTTCCATGGTTGTCCAGTAGTAATCTAGGCGCATGATTTTCCGTGTAAGCATCATTGCACTCATGTGAGGGCCATATTCGCCGTCGTGAACTTCTCCCATGACTTTTTTGGCTTTGTGATGGTCAATGCAAAGGAGGAGAATTCCTTGGGGTGTTCTTTTGTAGAGTTGATTTTGGTTTATCACGAATTGTGATGCAAGTAAACGGATGGCTCTTTGTCCTCTTTGATCAGAGTTGGGAGGGAATTCGTTTTTTGGTTTTGTAATTGAGGATGGCTTGGTACCAAGGTTCATCATGGCTTTCCTCGTCGTTGATAATGGCACAAATGTGGGCTGGCTCGCTCCTTCTCTCGACACATAGGGGCATCGATGTCATGTCGTCAGGTATGTTGACGAGCGCGGCAAGTTTTGCTAGGGCATCAACAAATTGATTTTCCTCTCGTGGCAAGTGAAAGTATTCGACTTGGTCGAAGAACTCGGCCTCTTGACTGATCTTCGCTTGGTAGGGAGCTAAGCTGTCAGATCGGATTTTCCATGATCCGGATACCTGATTGATGATGAGCGAGGAATCGCCATGGACCCTCAGTCTCTTGATGCCAAGTGTGATGGCTGCTTGTAGGCCGATGAGGCATGCTTCATATTCAGCGGCGTTGTTGGTGACGGCGAAGTCCAGCTTGACTAAGATCGGAACATGTTCTCCCTCTGGTGGAATTAGAAGGATTCCTACCCCGAAGCCTCTCAGATTAGATGCACCATCAAAGTATAGGTCTCATGCGTCGGAGTCGGCACAAAGGATGTCCTCGTCAGGAAGTGACCATGTGTCGGTCGTTGGGTCCTCCTTGACGGGATTCTCTGCCAGGAAATCAGCAACTGCTCTTCCGTTGATAACCTTGAGGGGTACGAACTTGAGATCAAATTCGGACAGCATGAGTGTCCATCTAGACAGCCTTCCGTTTAGTACGGGTTTTTCGAAGATGTATTTAACCGGGTCCATCTTGGAGTAGATGTGGACCGAGTAGCTGAGCATGTAAAGTCGCAGCATCTTTGTTGACCATACTAGGGCAAGGCATGTCTTTTCCAGTTAGGTATACTTCGCCTCATACTCAATGAATTTTTTGCTGATGTAGTAGATGGCGCGCTCTTCGTTGCCAACTGTTTGTGCTAGCATTGCTCCCATGGCTGTGTTGGTAACAGTCAGGTATAGGGATAGAGGAATCCCCGGTTGAGGTGGCATGAGGACAGGAGGTTTGGATAGGATCTCCTTTATCCTGTCGAACGCCTTCTGACAGTCGTCGTCCCAATCGGTGTGATCGGAGGCACGAAGCTTCTTGAATATCGGTTCGCAAATCATAGTGAGCTTTGCAATGAACCGGCTGATTTATTGGACCTGACCGAGAAATCCCCGAATCTCCTTCTCCTTCTTAGGCCGAGGCATTTGTTGAAGGGCTTTGATTTTGGTTGGATCAATCTCAATGCCTCTCTTGCTGACGACGTGTCCTAAGAGTTTTCCGGAGGTGACCCCGAATGCACACTTCTGAGGATTTAGTCTCATGTTATATTTCCGCAGACGAGCGAAGAATTTCCGGAGGGCATTGATGTGGCCGTCCCGTTCTTTTGATTTGATGATCATGTCATCGACATATACCTCTACCTCCTTGTGCATCATATCATGTAGGAGGGTGGTAGCGGTTCTTTGATAGGTCGCTTCGGCGTTGATGAGGCCGAAAGGCATGACCGTGTAGCAATATGTACCCCACTGTGTAGTGAACGCAGTTTTATGCATGTCTTCCTCAGCCATCTTAATCTGGTTGTACCCGGCATACCCGTCCATGAATGATAAGAGAGCATGCTCGGCAGTGTTGTCTACCAGAATGTCAACATGTGGCAAAGGGAAGTCGTCTTTTGGACTCGCCTTGTTCAGATCCCTGAAGTCGACGCAAACCCGAATTCTTCCGTCTTTCTTTGGTACCGGCGCAATGTTGGCCACCCAATCCGAGTATTCGGACACTTTGATGAACCCAGCCTTGAACTGTTTGTCCACCTCTTCCTTGATTTTTAGGGCCCACTCAGGACGCATCCGACGTAGCTTCTGTTTCACAGGTTTAGCTCCGGGTCTAATGGGTATCCAGTGCTCTGCAATTTCTTTGTCAATCCCAGGCATATCTTTGTAAGACCAGGCGAACACGTCCTTGTATTCGTGGAGGAGGTCAATGAACTGTTGTCTTTACGAGGGGTTCAGGGTTGTCCCTATCCTAAGTTCTTGAGGTGTATTGTCGGTTCCTACGTTAATAGGTTCGGTTTCCTCAATGATGGGGGTTCTGGTTTCCCGTTTGTCAAGTTCTTTGGCTAAGTGAGGTGGGTAGTCACTCAAGTCAAATTCCTCATAGTCATTCAGAATCGCATTGCAGTTAAATTGAGACGAGTTATAAGCAAACTTAGCATTCATTAAGTTGACACGAGCGAAAAGCTCGGAAAGGACAGACATCTCGTGGTCAGTCAGAGGCGACACAACAGAGGAAGTGGCCCCAGGAACAGGCTCCAGGTTGTCACCTTTCATGGGAGTGGGGGTGACCCTAGCAGACTCAGCCTCTGAATCAGCCACGAGTTTGTGATAAAGCAGTGGGAAGGGGACCTTGACTGGGAAATCAGGAGTGTTAGGAGCTATGACAGACTCTGACTCCGACTCAGACTCAGACTCTTCCTCACTTCCCTCCTTGAACATAGGGCCTTCTCCAGTTGTTATCTTGAGAATGCGGCCTTGCGATCGGTCCACTTGATGGTTTTCCTCCACCACAGGTGGCTTTTTCCGGTCGATCGGAGATCAAGGCGGTTGGATCAAATTGGTTATCTTTCAAGGCGATGTTGATGATGTCCTCATAGTCGAGGTGTTTGATGTTATCTTCCCCGAAGAGAAGTGTGACAACTTGTTCGTCAAGGCATGGTGACGGCTTGGACTCAGTTGATGCAGCTTCGATGTTGTCTGGGATAAAGTAGCAGTCCTGGAAGACTTCCACTCCCGGGTATCTAGCCCTGGCCATAGAGTCATAGATTGGCTCCGGAAAGCCGTGGTGGAGTTCAGACTCTCCCTCGGGGACAAAGTATCCGTTGAGAGTCAGGTGGTATGGACGGAGGATGACTCCGTGCTTCTTGCGTTTTTGGATTAGGAGGTTCATCTCCCGAATATCCTTGTCAGTAGGTTCGTATCCCAGACCAAAGGGAATGTTGGGGACCTTAGCCTATTTCAAGGGAGGCAATGGGTCCTTTAGTGGATTGAGCGGCAAACCCGGAAAATAACCCCGATGCATCATGATACGGTTGATCGTGAGGTTGGTGAACGGGTCACACTCAGAGGTTGCAGGTTCATCAGTTATGGCGTTCACGGCTTGGAAACCCCACATTTCATTGTCGTCCTCCTTAATGGCTTGGGAGGCTATCCCCCTTCTCATAACTGCTTTGATTATGGAAGCGGGAATCGTGATTGTTTTCCCGTTGAAGGGGACCCTGATCTTTTGGTGGAGCGTTGATGTGACCGCCTTGACGGCGTGAATCCAGGGACGTCCCAGGAGCATGTTGAAGGATGCGTCGATGTCGACCACTTGAAAACTGGTTTGCCATTCCAGTGGCCCGGTCGTGACGGTTAAAGTGACTAGCCCAGCGACCTTGCGACGAGTGCCGTCGTAGGCGCGTACTCCTTGATTCGTTGGGATTAAATCAGATTCCTTGATGCCCAGCCTGTGGGCGGTTTTAAGAGGAATGACATTCACGGCGGAACCGTCATCCACGAGGATCATTGGTGTATTCTTCTGGAGGCATTGTACGGTGATGTACAGAGCCAGGTTATGATTGGCTCCGAACAGGGGGATATCCTCGTCGGTGAAGATGACGGGGTTACTCAGATCAGGGGCGTTTCTCGTCATGTGTGCCACTATTTCTTCTGGGGAAGAGGTGGATGGCACGGTTAATTTCCCCAAGGCCTGCAGTAAGGCCTGTCGATGCTCAAAAGACGTTGCGATCAGTTGCCAAATTGAGATTTCGGCCTTTGCCTTCTGGAGTTGTTTCAGGATTGAGTTCTCGGGAGCCTTTGGTTGAGTGTCCGCTTCCGGGACGATTTGGTCATTCGTTGTTGGAACGACCGTTGGGTTGCTTGGATTCTGATAGGGACGTCCGGATCGGGTGAGATGTCCGATTTCCTTCATCCGCTTTTCCTTCCCCGGGATGACATAGACATCCTCAACATCATCCCGCCATATGCCGTTAATTTCAGAGTCTCGAGGATACCATGGAGGGGTATTCCTCGGTGGGTAATTCTTTTGGGGAATATTTTTGTGAGGGCGATTTTTGTGAGGGTAGTTATTTTGAGGGTAGTTATTTTGAGGGTAGTTTTCGTGAGGCCTATGCCAGAATGGTAGCGGGAGCAATCCGTCCTGGGGTGGATAGTTTTGAATGCTTGGGGAATTCTCCCTCGGACGCGGTGTTGGGGGATTGAAGATGAGTCGACGGTAGGCGTCGTCGAGTCGGGTGATTCTCTCAGAGAGGCTGGCTACAGCCTCTTCGACTTGCTGAAACATAGTGAGCATGGTGGCAGCACTGAACACGAACACTCCGTCTGAAGGGTCCTTTTCCAGAACATTCACCTCGTCATCAATTGGCAAGATGAGATGAGAGCAGTCTAGGGTCGGCTCATCGTCAGAGATGGCGTGAATTCCCAGGGTATTCATCTTGTTGTTCGGCTTACTTGGTGGGGGCATGGGCAAATCTCCTTTCTCAATCATGTCTTGAATGAAGTGCTTGAGTTTGAAGCAATTTTCGGTATCATGCCCTTTCCGATCGGTTGCAGCTTCCCTTGGTCCATGAGCCTTTTCAGGGCACTTGCATAAGTCGACCCTATATTGGTGAACACTCTCTGGGGGCGCTCGGTTTTCTTGGCAGATGGTTCGATGAGATTGACCTCATCAATCTTGTTTGTCTGACCGTAAGGGCGAGATCCGGTTGAGGTGGATCCTTGATAACCCCTGCCAGTGGTCTTTGCTAAAACACCCTTTCGGAGGTCGTCCTCAATACGTGTCCCCAGAATTTGCAGATCTTGAAAAGTTCTGATATTTTGATACCTTAGTAGGTTGGCATAAACCGGGCGGAGGTTGTTGACAAATTTCTCCACCATAGTTGATTCACTCGGGTTGCTGACCAATTGAGTACTCACCCTCCTCCAACGGGTTAGGAACTCAGTGAACCCTTCCTTGTCGTTTTGGGTTAACACCTCGAGAGTACGGGTGTTGGCCTGGATTTTGACGTTGTCGGCATACTGTTTGGCAAACTCAACTGCGATCTCATCCCAAGTGGTAAGGTTTTTCGGGTCCAAGGAGTAGTACCATTGGCGAGGAATCGGCTCCAAGGAGGATGGGAAGATTCTGGTAAAGAGCTCTTATTTGACCCCCTTGATGGCCATGTAGTCTTTGAAAGCACGGATGTGGTTGAGTGGGTCCTCCACTCCCTTGAACTTAGGCACATCAGTCAGGGTGAAGTTGTCGAATGCTTGGTCCCCAACAGTTTGAACCTTCGATTGTTCTCAAGGTGGATATTGTTTCCCCAGGGCTAGGAGCTTTCTTCCAAGAGTTTCACCTCTTCTCGGTTTCGATCGAGGTGGGGTTTTATGTTCCCCAATTTCCTTGTTCTTGGGCGTCGATACGGGTCTCGACGCGATCCGAGTGACCTTAAGAGCGGTAAGCAGTCAAGCTGATCGATCGGTTGTGACATCTCTATTGTTATCATTGTTATTGTGGTTGACAGACGAAGTTGAAGACGGGGCCATGGCTTTGAGGCAGAAAAACGGCTCACATTACAACTCAATCTGACACGGTTCCAAGACTGAACGCAGACAACACAAAGGACGAGACAAAGATCGACTTAATGAGACGGGGTGACCGTGTGTGGTCCCTCGGTGTTGACTCGATTTATGACGTGCCGGTGTCTGACCGATCCTTTGACACGAGTCCAACATGACGGCGTGACGCCATTAGACAGGTCTCGTGGTGAGACAACTCATAAGTAAAGACCCATAAGTACGTTTGCTTTGACTCGATAGATATTAGGCGGAATTGGAATGGTGGACTGAAGTTCTCGAAAATAGAAATTTTCAAAAAGATTCATTTGTCGCTTTAATGGGCGGCTTCCGAAAATGAAGATCTCCGCAAGTCGATCTGTTAAAAAGGGTTGTCTTAAGTTTATTTGCAGAAGACGGTTTGAGTTTGAGTCGGCTCGGAAGACAGTGCATTGTTTCCCAAGACGGTTTTGAAATTCAAAATTGTATGTTTTGAAAATCGACTTTGAAATGTTTGAAAAAGTCTCGGGGATGGTGTAGGGTCCTCGGGATCTGAAAGTGTCTCGAGAAAAGGGTGTGTGCTTTTCTCGGGTTTTGAAAGAAAGTCATTGTCGGCGCGAAACGGGTTAAAATCCGTGTCTAGACGCGGCGATTATAACGGCGTAAAAAGGTGATTTGAAATGGTTATACAAAACCGGGTTTGAAAATCGTCATTATTACGGCCTAGAAAGGCGTGTTGAAATGGTTATACAAAACCGGGTTTGAAAATCGTCATTACGACGGCCTAGAAAGGCGTGTTGAAATGGTTATACAAAACCGGGTTTGAAAATCGTCATTACGACGGCCTAGAAAGGCGTGTTGAAATGGTTATACAAAACCGGGTTTGAAAATCGTCATTACGACGGCCTAGAAAGGCGTGCATCAGTCAGCGAAAGATCGAGGTTTGAAATGGCCATTATAACGGCGCAAAAAGGTGATTTGAAATGACACGGAAGGACTTATGATCAAGTAGCACATAAGCACTCACAGTTCATTATATTATGCATCATGCTGACACGGGTTTTGGCTTAAAAGGGTGGGTTACACACCAAGCAATCAAACCCCGATTTGGGAGAGGGATACCAATCCAAACAAAATGTGTAAGGAGGGTGCCCTAGCCTCGTGCTCGAAAGTGATGAAAGCTCTTTGACGAAACAGAAATGTGTAACGTCAATGGTATACTTGACTCAATCGGGATTCGAAGCGCGGGGATGAGAAAACTCACGCCGACGGGACGAGCCAATTGGTCGCAAAGGGTTAGGTTGTGGGCCCGGACAAGGAACCCGACCATGACCGTAATATCAATTAATGCATTCCAACCAAGACCTCGTTCGAGTCTCACCATCTAAGGATCACAAAGACGTAAGTGTCCTAGTTCTCCCCAGCGGAGTCGCCAATCTGTGGACATGGCCCACCTGCAACCCCAGCCAATCTGTGGACATACATCGGTCTTTTGAAAGCCACGCTCGGCGGCGTAAAAATGCCTTCGACCGGATCGTTTTAGATCGGTCGGTGTCGTCTCGGTAAAGGTCTCGAAACGATTAGAGATGTTCGGAGTCGCCACCAAGCATTTGTGGGATGCCTGGAACCCGTTCGAATTCCACTTTATACCTCGGTCAAACCGAAGCACAAAGCAGCGTTTGGCATAGGTACTAAAGATAAGGAAATCGTCCCTCTTTAGCATCCTATCTCTAGAATGACTCTCGTACGCCCTGGATAAGGTCGTCCACTATCCGAAGTTTCGGAGTAAGAGGTGAAGTTACGTATTGGGAAGCCCATTAATCAGACACCCAATCCCGCCCGCGTTTAGTGGCCTCTACTGATCGATCTTGGTTGGTTGAATGCAAAAGTTGATAAAACGGTTTAAATGCATGAATGCGCATCCAATGATTTAAACCTAACATGTGAGCTTTCTAAGTCGGTTGATTTAATCCGAGTATTAAGTATAAGATGTCGAGTTGGATTAATGATTGATTTGCATGCAAGACGGAAATTAAACATCCATTTACCGTATTAGGTTTAGGGTGCATAACATGATCCATTTGTCTTAGTAAGGCATTTTGCAAATATGGTTTTGAATAATCGAATAGTCGTCTGATCCATCCTATATCCGGGTTAACCGGAGTCGGGATCGTCCTAGACCGATCTTTGGAAGGAACAGGCCCTGCACTGCACGGCTATAAGAGGCGCGAGCCAGCCGGCGGTGTAAGGGGCCTCCCTCTGGTTTGTAAAATGAGAAAGAAAAGGCCTGCTTAAGGCGCGGGTTAGCCAACGGTTGTATGCCGTGTTCTGACTGTTTAGAAAACGTTATAAAACGTCTTGAAAATGGGCATTTGAACCCGGTTTGATTTTGAAAGGGTCGTTTAGACCGCATTTGTTGATTTGAAGAACTAGACTCGAATAATCATCATTATTTGATAATGTTCGGCGTCGGGTTCGGTTTGAAAAACTTGACATGAATAGTTTTGAAAATGATTATGGACTAATTGTTTTAAGTCCATTTTGAATGTAATTAGTCGATACTCGTCATCGTACCCGAGTTAAAATCCGGCATGGTATGTAGAACCAAGGATGACTTTGTGTTGGTGACTAATATGCATGTTTGAAAATGTAAGGAAATAAAATAAAAGGCTTTAAAATACCTTCTAAATGTCATTAACCAAATATTATCACCGAAACACGGATTTAACCGTCATGGTATTAAGAACCAAGGGTGAAAAATGTTTTATGGTTAAAACATGTGAAATGAAACAAAAAGGTTTCGAAAATACTTGAAATGGTAAAAACCGATTACAAATATGAAAAATGGGTTGAGGGAAATGACGAGAACAAACACGGTTGATCTCTGGTCTGAGCACCCCATTTAGGCGCGAGCCATTTGGCGACCTAAGGGGCTTCTGCCTCAGACCAAAAATCAGTTTTGGCTCGTTTATTCCATGTTTTGATTCATGTTATGCATGTTTTAGCATGTTAGAGTCATGAAACAAATTAAAACATAATAAAAGAGGATTTTTACACCCTCATACTTACATGTTTGGTTATGGCGAGTGACCGACGTAAGTGTAACAACTTGTTTGATCGGAAAAAAACTCGGTTTAAAACCGTTTTGGTAAGTAAAAAGAGTGTTTTAAAAGTTTAGTGATGGTGTAGTGGTCGAAGTGGTAGGTCAAGTGGTTTAATGCACGATGACGGTACCAAACAATGTGTAAGGCTCGTGTTTACGATCGTTAGGTCGTAAATACGCGCCGGATTGTGACTTTAGAAGTCGAGTCGAGAATTTTAAGGGAGAAAAGAGGGGGTGGACACTCGCGTAAGTCTCAAATGGGTGGCATTTGAGGGGTATTTATAGGAGAATGAGTGGTTGTGTGAGTTTTGAGCGACGTGGCCACCTGGGCTGCTCAAAGAGGCGCGAGCCACGTCGCGGCACTTCGAGTTGTGTTGTCACTATCACAACAAACGCAATCATGATTTGTTCTATCCTAACTTTTGTAGTCACATGTTTGGTACTTGACCATTCATGAATCCGGGAAAACTTAAGGTAGAAGGTTTGAAATGGTTTGGTTTTTGTGTTTGACTCGGTTTGACTCGTTGTTGAAGTCGGGATTTTGAATTTTTGAGTCGGTTTTTGGTCCGGTGTCAGTTTTGACTCTAGTTAGTGTCATTGCGACCCCGTCGTCGTGCATTAAACACTCCAGGTATTTTTGAAATGTTTTGAAATGTTTTGTTTTCGAAATTGTTTTAAGTTTTCCGACGTAAAGTTGTACACAAACTGTCGATCAAACGCTGCGATCCCAAAACATGTTGTAGTCCGATAATCATCGGGTATTTGTTGAAGTCTCAGCTGATACCGGGTATCTACACTCGTCCTTTGGGATCCGACCTTTACTTGCCACTCTACTAAGAGTAGTTAGTTAAGATTATAAATATTGTTTTGATTGGTAAGCTTAGACAACAAAGTTTGAACCGAATCAGCATGGTAAGTCATCATCATCATCATCATACTTAGGTTTCCTTGTGGTTGTGGTTATTAGTAATAGGGTTTTCCCTACTGTTTGTAATAGGTATGGAGGGAGGTTATCTTGTCTTCGTAAGTATGTTTACGGTGTTGCTGCTAATTGCTAAAGGTAGGTTTTCCTACTCAGTACTGTGGATTGATTGGCATGTGTATTGAATAATGTTGTTGATTGTGTGATAGAAATGTTGTGTTTGTGTACGGGGTGCGTCTCTGGCTGATTGGAGTCATCATCGGGAATGGCTTCACGCCCTTGATTCGCCCCTTGTGGTTCCCGTCACAAGGGAGATGTGCACATTAATGGACATTGGTAATTCGCTCGATAGAGATGAGTGGGACTTAGGTGGGAAAGGCTGCGGTCCCCCACTGGCGGTGTGGAATATCTGTTGTAATCGATATTGCGACATGACATTACCTTCGAGTTAGTCAATGATTAATGGATGATTGGAGTTGGAGATGATGTATGTATGTTATACCTTGTCTTGTGTGTTATCTTTGTAAGAAATATTGGTATACTTCCTCTATAAATTTTCGGATTATAACGAAATTATAATTATGAATACTAGTCATAAATGAAATTGCATAAACAAAATAGTAGAGATTAAGAAACAACCTTCGGTCCTAACAATAAGGCCTAAGAACAATATCGAAGTCGATATTCGCCTAATCGTTGCACCCAAGATGATATGAGAAATGCCCTTTTCTTCTTGCTAGAATCGATCCCCAAATTATCTAATTAATTTAGGATTTTGTGTTTTGTTTGATGAGAGAACTTTTAGGTCAAAAATTAGGTTAGGAAAAATAAGTCCCCTCCCTTATTATAACCGAAATAAGATAGTAAAAGGGGAGATCATTTTCCTTCCTTTTTACTCGGTTTGACCGAGTGACACCAACCCCAAATAAGGAGAAAATTCTCCTTATTTTAAGTTGTTATCTAAAATGTATAAAAATGTGTATTATTATAAATTGTCATTTATTTTATTCCGTATTAAAAAGTCTACACACAACAGCTTGCAGTCGATTTATTAATACCGGCCTGTAATAATTTATTATGACAATCACGTATAATATATACTTTAACTATAAATATCGCATATTTATAATTAGCTAATTAAATATAATCAATTACGTTTAATTACGAATTAACATATTAATTCGTTCAAGCTAACATTATATACATTAATTAAATATAACTGTTTATATTCAATTTACGAATTTGACAGTTAATTCGTCTCAGCTAATATTTTTTAATTAGAGTAAATAATCGTCTCATCAACACATTGACTAACTGTTTAGTCAAATACATGGACTAACCTTTTAGTCATATTAGGCATCAATGTGATTACATTTCCCTAATCACATCTCTCAAACACATCCTTTAGGTGTGATATTTAGGGACCAGTTGATCACCGCCATCAGTATGATAATAACGTCAAACTTTCTAGCAAGCCAACCGTTATTAAGTAATCGTTAATCAACTGATAAAATACTAAGTATACCCTTGTGAACTTATAAGAGATTTATAAATGTTATCACACTAATTGTGGAGGACACAAGCTCCAACAATCTCCCACTTGTCCTCACAAGTGTATGTGCGATAACCGATTCTCATATCCTAAAATTTCTCCCACTCAATGTAAAACAATTTGCAAAATCCGTATTCACAAGGTCGTATTTTACAAGTGATCAATATCAAGAGTGGTTTCCCCGACTAGAGAGTAACTTAACTGATAAACGAATCATCATTCGAGCATGGCCAATCATTTCAGTTACAACTCCTCGAGTGGCCCTAAGAAATAACTAAACCTGATAATGGTTGGATATTTTCTTCAACTCGAATCCTGCAGATATAAGCACAGTATTAAATGACCCAGAAAAAATCTGCTTAGCCTCCTGTTATGGCAGACCATGAGAAAGAAACCAAAATCACTCAAAAATTGCCTTAATCTCAAGGGACAGTCGATAGTCAAAAGAATTGACTCTAGGAACACAATGGACGTCCAATCCACTACCTCGCACCGAATGTTATTAAACATTTAGGACTCCATTACGTTGTCACAAAAATTGTCCTACGAGGTATCGTTATAACTCGTATCTGTGATGGATCAGCCAACTGTTTGACTTATGGCTCGTTGAACGCACCATCAATCGACTGAACAATATAATAGCCAGAGTTATCAGCTCATGTAGGCGACTACGGACCAAAACAAATATAATGTAATTCAGTTCACTTTGTGGCGTTCAATGTTGTCGGTACAATCCACATGAAAAACAAAATATGAAATAAAACGATGAAGTTATAAATAGTATATGATAAAGATAATGTATCGAATTCATAATCAACTACTACAACTCAGGAACACGTTTAATTCCCATGGAAATAACGTGCCCTTCATGCTTATCATAATTCAACGGTTTAGTGAGAGGATCCGCGATGTTATCATCCGAAGCTATCTTGTCAATCACTATCTCCTCTTGCTCCACGTAATCACGGATCAGGTGAGCTTTCCGATGTACATGTCTAGACTTGTTGCTAGACTTAGGCTCCTTAGCCTGGAAGATGGCACCTCTATTGTCACTAAAGATGGTGATCGGGTCATTCGAACTAGGAACTACCGTAAGTCCTTGTAAGAATTGACGCATCCATATAGCTTCCTTTGCTGCTTCCGAAGCGGCATAGTACTCGGATTCAGTGGTAGAATCTGCTACAACATCCTGTTTGGAACTCTTCCAGCTCACCGCAACACCATTAAGAGTGAAGACGAACCCGGACTGAGATTTTGAATCATCTCGATCCGTTTGGAAGCTAGCATCTGCGTAACCGATTGCGCATAGCTTAGTATCTTCTCCATAAGTCAATACCCTATCCTTAGTCCTCCGTAGGGACTTAAGGATGTTTTTAACAGCTATCCAATGTGATTCACCTGGATTCTTTTGGTACCGACTCGTCATACTCAATGCATATGCCACGTCTGGACGTGTGCATATCATGGCATACATGATCGATCCTATGGCTGATGCATAAGGAACACGACTCATGCGCTCAATCCCTTCAGGCGTCGTGGGTGACTGTGACTTGCTCAAATGCATCCCAGACGTCATTGGAAGGTTCCCCTTCTTGGAGTTGGTCATGCTCAACCTTTCAAGAATATTATCTAAATAATACTCCTAACTTAATGATAACATCTGTCCGGATCTATCTCGATAGATACGGATTCCCAATATGCGTTGTGCCTCACCCAGATCTTTCATCTGGAAATGGTTCTTCAACCATCCTTTAACCGAAGATAAGAGAGGAATGTCATTCCCAATCAAGAGTATGTCATCGACATACAATATCAAGAAAACAGTCTTGCTCCGACTCGACTTGATATATAAGCATGGTTCCTCGACCGATCGAGTGAAACCATACTCTTTTATCACCTGGTCGAAACGATGATTCCAACTCCGAGAAGCTTGCTTAAGTCCATAAATGGAACGCTTAAGCTTGCACACTTTCTTAGAATTTTCAGGATCTATGAAACCTTCGGGTTGTACCATGTACAACTCCTCCTCCAAATAACCGTTTAAGAAGGCGGTTTTCACATCCATTTGCCAAATTTCATAATCATGAAAAGCGGCAATCGCTAAGATTATCCGAATGGAACGCATCATAACTACGGGTGCAAAAATTTCATCATAATGCAATCCGTGCACTTGAGTTAAACCTTTTGTCAGTAGTCGTGCCTTATAGGTATCTGGTTGCGCGTCTACAGAATGCTTTATTTTGTAAAGCCATTTGCACTGTAGAGGTTTTACCTTATTAGGTAAATCAACAAGATCCCATACGTCAGTCTCATACATGGAGTCCATCTCGGATTGCATGGCTTCAAGCCATAACTTTGAGTCGGAACAGGTCATGGCACCTTTATAGATAGCGGGTTCATTACTCTCTAGGAGAAAAACGTCACTCTCCTCGACCATACCAATGTACCTGTCCGAAGGATTAGAGACTCTACCCGACCTTCTAGGTTCCTGAGGAATATTAACCGTATCATCTGTTGAAGGAACAACTTCCTCCATCTGTTCCTCGATTGTTGGTTCTGGAATCTCCGACAATTCGAAAGTTCTATTACTTGTCTTGTTCTCGAGAAATTCTTTCTCTAAGAAATTTGCACTAGCCGCAACAAAAACTCGATGTTCGGTAGGCGAATAGAAGTAATGTCCAAACGTTCCTTTTGGATAACCAATAAAGTATGTCTTGACCGATCGCGGGCCGAGCTTATCCTCGTGTCTCCACTTGACATAAGCCTCACAGCCCCAAACCCGAATAAAGGACAAGTTAGGCACCGTTCCCTTCCACATTTCATATGGAGTCTTGTCAACAGCTTTAGTCGGACTTCGGTTAAGTATAAGAGCAGCTGACAAAAGCGCAAAACCCCATAATGAATCAGGTACTACCGTGTGACTTATCATGGATCGAACCATATCAAGTAGTGTTCGATTTCTCCATTCGGACACACCATTTAATTGAGGTGTTCCTGGTGGAGTTAACTGTAAAACGATTCCACAGACTTTAAGGTGTTGATCAAACTCATTTGAAAGATATTCGCCACCCCGATCTGAACGGAGTTCTTTAACCTTTCTTCCCAGTTGGTTCTCAACCTTATTCTGGTATTCCTTGAATTTCTCAAAGGACTCACTTTTATGCTTCATTAAGTAGACATATCCGTATCTACTCAAATCGTCCGTGAAAGTGATAAAATATCTATAGCCATCTCTAGCGGTAATTGACATAGGTCCACATACATCAGTATATATGAGTCCTAATAGGTCACTAGTGCTCATTCCAACACCTTTGAATATAATTCGAGTAATTTTACCGATAAGACAAGATTCACACGTGCCAAATATAGAAAAATCGAATGCGGGAATATTCCCATTATCGACGAGTTTCTTTACACGTTTTTCATTTATGTGTCCCATTCGACAATGCCATAGATAGGTTTGATCTTTGTCACCAACCTTTAATTTCTTATTATTCACGTGTAATATATCTGTAGTTTGATCTAAGATGTAAATTCCATTCATGGAAACTGCTTTGCCATAAATCAGTTCATTGAAAGAGAAAATACAGCTATTATCCTTTATTGAAAATGTAAAACCGTCTTTATCAAGTACGGAAACAGAAATAATGTTCTTAGACAAACTGGGTACATAGTAACAGTTATATAAATATAACTCAAAACCACTTGGTAGTTGGATTACGTATGTTCCCTTCGAGACTGCAGCAACTCTAGGTCCATTCCCGACTCGCAGGTCCACATCACCCTTTCCGAGAGGTGTGATGTTTTTTAGGCCCTGCAAATGATTACACAGATGAGAACCACAACCAGTATCAAGTACCCAAGTTCTGAAACTTGCATGGTTAATCTCAATCATATGAATATAAGATGACATACCAACAGGAGTGACGCGGTCTGCTTTTATGTCCTCACGGTACATGGGACAGTTCCTCCTCCAATGTCCAGTCTTGTGACAATGATGGAACTCAATGTCACCGCCCTTGCTCTTTGCCTTGCCTTGTGAGCCACTAGTCTCACCAGGCCCACTCTTACCATTTCCTGGCTTCTTAAACTTTGGCTTACCTACAGTTAGGTCGCCGGGAGCTTTGCCCTTACCCTTATTCTTGTTGGAAATCATGAGAACATCTTGCTTCATGCTCCCACTCAATTTTATATCCTTCTCGGTCTGTACGAGAAGTGAGTGTAGCTCATGAGGACTTTTCTTCATGTCATTCATGTGCCCTGATAAGGGGAAAAACCATCATGAAGTGAATGAAGCATACGGTCAATGACTATGCTCTCACTGATTTTGCAATCAAGTGCCTCCAATTTCTCGACATTCTCAATCATGTTAAGAATGTGTGGGCTAACCGGTTGGCCCTTCTGGAGTTTTGCATCAAAGAAGCGACAGGTATGCTCATAAGTAACGATTCTCGGTGCTTTTGAGAACTCATTAGTGAGCGTGGTGAAAATCTTGTTTGCACCTTGGGCAATGAAGCGTCTCTGCAAATTGGTTTCCATTGCAAAGATGAGTACGTTCATTATCGCACCCGCTTCCATGACGAAGTCACTATAAGCAAGTGACTCGTTAACTCCTGTATTGGGGCCTGGGTTTATCGGTATTGGCTCAGTTAAGTACTTGAGCTTACCGTCAACAATGGCATAATTCCGCAATGATGCCTCCTAGTCCGCAAAGTTGGACCCGTCATTTTTCAGACGTGTGAACAGATTCATGTGGTCCATGAAAGCTTTCAGCCAGGACTCGCGTCCAAGTGTGGCACTTGGCATTGGGATTTCGTTATTTCCAGCCATTTGTTGTAACAGTATTATCAAAATAAAACGTATTCTACACTACGAAAAGAAGAATAAAATATAATAAGCATACTCATCGTTATGATTTAAGTCTAATGCAATACTGTTATAACGCGAAGACTCAAGCATTTATACAATTGACCTCCCTTAAGAATTATATAAATGATTCCAAGACTCATTTATCTGTAAATTGATAAGCCAAGTTTTGGCTAATTCTACTGTTAGAATTCTTGGTCGATAAATTTCTGTAAATTCTATCTTTAGTCCATCATAATCACGAGAAACTCTTCGGATTATAATGTTGAGGTAAACTAAGTCAACACAAACTACTTACCCAACGTAGAATGGGTCATATAGAGAGTAAGGTCCTATATGCCTACCGACGAAGAAGGGATTCATAGCTGTTTGCCCTTATAAAGACTAGTCTCAATTTTAGTTTTAGAGGAAGATCCCATCAACTTTATTTTAATTCATTTTAAGTGAACTAATGTCTATCATGCGAGAATGAATAAACTAAGGTGATGGCTTAAAAATGTGTGACATCTGTATGTCAATGAAAACTAACATTCAACCTATATGAGTCAATTTTCATGCATTTTAGTAGGTGGTTTGGTTTAGGCGGAATATGATGCACTAACTATCATGTGAATGAAAAGCAATAAGAATGGTAAAACGTAAAACAAAATAAAGTCCTAGTGTGGTCTATCTACCAAAATGAACATAAATACAACTTTGGAATCCATCCTTGGACCCGAGAAGCTTGTCTTGATGTTCCATCTTGGTCCATGTAGTGGGAGTGAGCAATCCAATCTCCATCTTTAGTCTTCTCAAAATTACAATTTAAAAATTACATAATAAACCTATTTACATTCTAATTTCAAAACCATAATATAAAAGAAAACTAAACGGAGATACGAGATCTCAAAATTACATTAAAAATTATGTATCCATCATTACGAAAACATAATTTAACTAAGGCCACACTAGGTATTATAAATTACAACCGATTGCAAAAATACGTAAATTAAACCATTCAACAAAACATTCAACCAAATAAAAATGCATCAACTAATAAATTAAACATTCAAGACATAATTCCTTAATTATGTAGATAATTTATCCAAACCACCTATTTTAAATGATCAAATTATGTGACAATTCCTCAATTACTCACATTAATTTTAATCTTAATACATATTAATCTTGTAATATGAATTAATCCAACATTATTTTAAACCTCTTTAAAATAATTAGGTATCTTTAATTTTGTGAACCTTTTCACAACAAACATCATACATTATAAATTTAATGTATAATTATTATTGGCCAAAAAACTAACAAAAAAAAACAGAAATTATTTTTTTTTTCGGCTGCACACGACATTTATGCAAAAATTTTTTTTTTTTCTCTTGCTTTTTGTTCTCGGCAAACAATAAAAACAAAACAGAAAGTTTTTTTTTTCTCGGCAATTCCTTAAAAACCGAAACAAAAAAAACAGAAAAATATTTTTTTTTTATTCGGCAAATCTGAAAAAAAAAACCAAACAGATTTCCCTTTTTTTCTTGCGGCATTTCAGCCGTTTTAAACTTACATTTCTCCGGAAAAAAAAAGTTTATGTTGACAAAAAGTTTATAGTTGCTAATATAACATGATCGACATAAACATCATCTATTAATTTAAACATGGATTCAAACTTCATGATTCAATTTAACCTCTTAAAATGAATATCCAAATTATGAAAAAATCGATTATCCGTATATATGATTCATCACAATTGATTTGAACATGATTAAATTAACTTCTATGCCAAAATTATATATAGCAAAAACAAATTATCAACAATCAAAACGATTTCCATTTACATCTTAATTTAATCCTCATTAAATCAAAACAACTACAAATTCATCATATTATCATTTTAACTTATTAAAACAACAATATTAATAAATCAAAATGGAAATAGGAACAACTAAACAAAAAAAAAAAACAACACGGCTGAAAAAAAAAATTTCATACGGCAATTTTTTTTTTTAAAACAGCCGAGACCTTTTTTTTTCTTCAAATTTGTTTAAATCCATTTACGAAAATCATCAAAAATAATTTCGTGGCCTAGCTCTGATACCACTTGTAAGAAATATCGGTATACTTCCTCTATAAATTTTCGGATTATAACGAAATTATAATTATGAATACTAGTCATAAATGAAATTGCATAAACAAAATAGTAGAGATTAAGAAACAACCTTTGGTCCTAGCAATAAGGCCTAAGAACAATATCGAAGTCGATATTCGCCTAATCGTTGCACCAAGATGATATGAGAAATGCCCTTTTCTTCTTGCTAGAATCGATCCCAAATTATCTGATTAATTTAGGGTTTTGTGTTTTGTTTGATGAGAGAATTTTTAGGTCAAAAATTAGGTTAGGAAAAATAAGTCCCCTCCCTTATTATAACCGAAATAAGAGAGTAAAAGGGGAGATCATTTTCCTTCCTTTTTACTCGGTTTGACCGAGTGACACCAACCTCAAATAAGGAGAAAAATCTCCTTATTTTAAGTTGTTATCTAAAATGTATAAAAATGTGTGTTATTATAAATTGTCATTTATTTTATTCCGTATTAAAAAGTCTACACACAACAGCTTGCAGTCGATTTATTAATACCGGCCTGTAATAATTTATTATGACAATCACGTATAATATATACTTTAACTATAAATATCGCATATTTATAATTAGCTAATTAAATATAACCGATTACGTTTAATTACGAATTAACATCTTAATTCATTCAAGCTAACATTATATACATTAATTAAATATAACTGTTTATATTCAATTTACGATTTTGACAGTTAATTCGTCTCAGCTAACATTATTTAATTAGATTAAATAATCGTCTCATCAACACATTGACTAACTGTTTAGTCAAATACATGGACTAACCTTTTAGTCATATTAGGCATCAATGTGATTACATTTCCATAATCACATCTCTCAAACACATCCTTTAGGTGTGACTTTTAGGGACCAGTTGATCACCGCCATCAGTATGATAATAACGTCAAACTTTCTAGCAAGCCAACCGTTATTAAGTAATCGTTAATCAACTGATAAAATACTAAGTATACCCTTGTGAACCTAAAAGAGATTTATAAATGTTATCACACTAATTGTGGAGGACACAAGCTCCAACATTCTTCAGTTACTGACCTTGTGTGGTGTTGTTTGTCTTTCTTTCTTGTTATGTGTCTGCCGTGATCCATTATGGTGAGCAGTCAGTTTTAGCATTTGTTGATATGTGGAGCTTAGCTGGGTGCGTCGGAGGGACGAGTCTTTCACCGGGTCTGGGCATGGAGTAGTATCACCATAGTTGATAGTAGCTGTTGATCAGTTGTATCTTTTCTTTTGTTAAGTTAAGCTTGTAATAAACTTAAATTGTTCTTTCATTGACGTTATGATATTTACTATTCCTTGGGCAACCGAGATGGTAACGCCCGTATCTTCTAGCGAAGGTCTTGTTAAGGCTCCTTGGTAGATGGAGGTGTTACACTTCCAACTCTTTAGGCCCCATCCGGTACGGTGCTTTGGATATAGGTCCCATCCCCGGTTTGAGTTCAACACTGAAGTCGATGTCCCTCTTAGGAGGTAACCCCGGTATCTCATCTGGGTAAACGTCACCAAACTCTCCAATCACTGGTATGTCAGATGCTGATGGCTCCTCCACACGCATATCCCTCACATGACAAAGGATTAAAGGACACTTCTTCCTCAAACATGACTTTAAAGTCATTACCGCGATCAACTTCATCTTAGGTTTTACCACGAAACCCATATATGACACTTTGACTCCCTTAGGCCCTTTTAAAGACACCCTCTTTTGCAGATAATCTATCTTAGCCTCATACTTGCCAACCAGTCCATCCCGACGATAACCTCAAACCCATCCATAAGAAACTCTAACAGATTGACCGATAAGTCTACTTGTCCCACCATCATGGACACCCCTTTATACAACTTAGAACATGACACTGACTCTCCCGAAGGTATAAATACATTATCTTTTATCAGTTCATATTCTCCCAAACCCCATAGCTAAGGCATGACTCATAGACACAAAAGAGTGGATTTCCCCAGAATCAAACAGAACAAAATATGGCATGTTATGAACAAGAAAAGTACCGTGACAACGTGAGCATCATTCTCCGCTTCCTTCTTGCCCATCATAAAAAGCTTCCCACTGTTCTTATGACTTCCACCCTGAACCATGGTTGTCGAGTAGTAAGCTTGGCTGCCGAGTTCTGCGTCACACTGTTGTTCGGATGATGGTAGGACCCTCCATTATTGCGGTTGTAACCGTCGATGTTTTTTTTGTCCTCCAGGATTACCCCACGACCCAACTGGCCTATTACTAGCAAAGCTCTGACTTGAAGCATGCGAAAGGTTTCCCTGATATGTCCCTGAAAAACCCCCTTCTCCTCTTACAGCGCTCGTACACTAATATCTCTTATGACCCGTTCCGCCGCAGTTGAAACATGTAAGATTGGAGTTATCAGTAGTACTCTGGCCGCATCCTCTTCCCCAAGCTAGAGATCCCCATGCATACCTAGATCCTCCAGAAAAGGTCCTAGACTGATTGTAACTGCCCTTCTTGTGACTCGACTGGTTGTCGCTGTAACACCCCCATACTCCAAGTGCCTTACCAGGACCACTTAAGGCATGAAAGTGCTACCATCTCGGTTCTCCGAGGCAATGATAATCATAAGACAATAACGAAACATACTTAAAAGTAAATAATGTTTAAAGTGATTACATACCAACTCCAAAACGATAAAAAGAAATACAAGACTCTCGGACGGTCTCTTTGCTAAAACTATCAAAGCTATAAAACATCGTCGACACGAGCGGAAGACTTCTAAACGCCACGTGATGACTCATCCCAGCTATCCCATACGCGTCATATCATACCCGCTCAATAACTGCTCACCACCCCGAATGGATCACCACGTTTTAAAACATTAAACGGGTCGATCTAATCACACAATTTATATAACCAACAACACGAACAAAAAGGCTCAAACGGTCACACACACAATCACACCCACTCCAATCAATCTCCGTCACCGATCCCACTGGACCAGCCACGCGTTGGGGAACCGCAGCCGTTCCCACCTAAGCCCCGCTCATCATACCGAGCGATAACCCTGTCCCATTAATGTGCACATCCCCTCCCGTGGCGGGTTCCACGGAGGGCGAAACTAGGGCGTGAAGCCACTCCCGCAAGTGACTCCACTCAGCCGAGAACGCATCTCGAGAACCAGAGACAAACAATCATAACCATTAAACAGCAATCAAACCAACAACCGTCACAATACGAATACGATAATATTCAACAATCACAAAACACCAACAATGCATTATGGGACTAATGCGAGTAGGGAAACCCTACCTGAAAGCAACACAATCGATCGACGGTCTCACAAACATATCAAAAGGCTTCTTCTACGAATCCTCCTCCTAACATACAAACATATAATCACTACCAATCACAAAATACAACAAAACCCCCCAAATCCCAATATTAGGGTTTAACCAACTTTGACTAAATACTATAAAAACAGTACGTAGATCTTACCCTCGACGCAAGGATCACAACGGTATAAAGAAAGATAAAATCGGACCTTCCATGCTCCGGGATTTGCCAACAATGCGATTGATGCGAAGAACGTAGTTTGATTTCTCTTTTGAAAGTAATTAGGTTGTAAAAGTGTTTAAAGAAAAGTGACGGAAGTAATTATATACTTAATCGCATTATTAACAAAACCCGAGAAATCATCCCCGTAAAATGGCTACTCTCGATCGAGTAGCTGAGGTACTCGATCGAGTGCCCCCTTACTCGATCGAGTATCAACGTTACTCGATCGAGTACCCAACAGGTCAGAAACTATTTTAAAAACGCAACTCACCCTTACTCGACAGAGTAAGGCCTACTTGATAGAGTACCCAGAGACTCATAAAACTGTAGTATTACAGTCTTCCCTCCTTAAAAAGAACTTCATCCCCGAAGTTCAACCCATACCTAAAAACAACCATACTAACTCGACCAAGACACAACAACATACTAAGAACTCAAGAACTCGACCAAACATAAAACATGAACTCTTAACACCCACTCCACCAACTATGTTTACTTCCACAACATGACTCAGGATATCGTATCTACCACATATATATCTCTCACGACACCAACTTCATACATAACCAACTACCATCCTCTAACGCTGCTAGCTCCATAATATCATCCACTATCAAATCCAATATCAAGACACTCAAAGACATCAAACGGAATGTTACATTCTACCACCCTTAAAAGGAACTTCGTCCTCGAAGTTTACTCACACTCATAACCTCATCATCCAACTGTTAACACTAGTGAAATATTCTCACACTCCTAAACATCACACTACTACAAGCTCGACCATGGCCTTTTAACAACATCAACCACAAAATATTCAACTTCCTTCTTTATGCTACACCAACACTCTACTGCGAATATACCACCATATGCACAACCATCAAAATCTCTTTTATCGCATCCTACTCCTCTTAAGATAAATGTTACGTCCTCGTAACTCACTAATACTAAATCCGAGCTATATCGTCTCATTATCCTCATCACCAACGCATGTCAAAGATAACCACCTATAATCTAAACACTCGCCATGCATATATCCAAGGCTCTCTTACTTAAACATTTCTCATACCTCAACTCATTCGGCACACCACCTAACCTATACCATAAAACTCGTAGCAAAATCACCAAACTAACTCTCCATTATTACTGCAAAACAACATACCTCTCTATGTAAAGCACCTATCTCCCAAAAGCATAACTCACGATCCACACTCGGTACGTATACTCATACTAGATCCTCAAGTTCTTTCTTTCATTACCGCAAAACTCATACACAACTTAACATGACACTAATTCCCCCAACACCCTACACTCACTGTCTCAACAAAGGATTATGAACCACCTGCATCTTTCAGGTCATTACCACACATGTTTTACGAATCACTTGCCATTACCATATCCACTAAAGCCTTATCTAGAACAAGATCAAAATTACTGTAACCACCTCTCAGAACTGTGTCTCATCAACAGAATATCACTATACCATGACAACAACGAAAACATATACAACTCTATTTCATATCATACTCTACCCCGATTCCCAAACTTAACTGGTAAGAAACATCAATAACAAAACAACTGTCTATCTGTACAAACTGAAACTCACAGGAAGCAACATCAAACAAAACAACAATCTATGTATGACTGGTATGTACTTTTGAAAACTTGTATCATAATCATCCCGCCTACTCCACCACAACCGGTGACGGCATCGCAACACCGCAACCAACAGACACACCGCAGTGCGAAAATACCCGCATCACAACACTATGTACCGTGCCCGGATCACCACCCGAGGCACAACAACCACATCGATAGACATCACAACTGCATACAATTCCCATAAACACTGACTCAGAATAACTTCTCAGACAAGAAAAAAACTTACTCAAATCCACTTTACTAAATCACAACGCAACATATTTTATGAATTAAACAGGTAATAACCTCATGAATATCATCCCCTTACCATATCACAGATTGACATGTATCATGAATACATACAAGTATAACCAGTCATGCCAGATCACTCAATTTATTACCTTTTTAATCATCATTCAATTAGATTAGCGTACCCAACATGCATTACAGAACATTCTGTGGGAAATAAATCTGTATACTTCCCTTAAACTAGAAGGATTATAACGATTTAATAAAGATGATCAATGGTCATAAAATAAAATACATAAACAAGAGTAAAGGATTCAGAAATAACCTTTGGTCCTAGCAAATATGGCCTAAGAACAATATCAAAATTGATATTCGCCTATTAGTTGCACCCAAGACGATCTGAGATATGCCCTTTGATTATGCTAGAAATCAATCTAAAATTTTCTGTAAAATTTAATTGTCTTTCTGTTCCTGTGATGAGAAAGAGGAGGCAAGGTCAAGAAAAAGCATTAGGGTAGAAATAATTCTCTACCTTTCTTTTTATACAGACCGAAACTTGGAGTCAATTAGGAAAAGAAAAACTTTCCCTAATTTCGGCCAAGTGAACCGAAATAAGGAGTATTTTTCTCCTTATTTTGGTCTTTCCAAAAAATATATAAAGTGTGTTAAATTGTCATCTAGTGAGGATCGAACCCATGGCCTCTTGGCTTGTGTACCCTCACTATTACCACTATGACACATTCAACTTGTTGATATTAAATACAACTAATTATATTTAACTACGAATTAACAGATTAATTCGTCCAAACTAACCTTATATGTATTTAATTTAAATATAACTTATTATATTTAATTTACGAATTGACAGTTAATTCGTCTCAACTTAATATTATTTAATTTTCATTAAATAATTATCTCATCAACACATTGACTAACTTTTTAGTCATTTTGGGCATCAATGTAATTATATTTCTATAACCACATTTCTCAAACACGTCCTATAGGTGTGACCTTTAGGGACCAGTTGATCACCGCCATCTGTATGATAATAACGTCAAACTTTCTAGCAAGCCAACCGTTATTAGGTAAACGTTAATCAATTGATTAAATATACGAAGTATACCCTTGTGAACCTGTAAGAGATTTACAAATGTTATCACACTAATTTGTGGAGGACACCAGCTCCAACAAACTCCCACTTGTCCTCACAAGTGTATGTGCGATAACCGATTCTCATATCCTATAAAATTTCTCCCACTCAATGTAAAACAATTTGCAAATCCGAATTCACAAAGGTCGTATTTTACAAGCGATCGATGCTCAAGAGTGGTTTTCCCGACTAGAGAGTAACTTAACTGATAAACGAATCAACATTCGAGCATGGCCATGCATTTCAGTTACAACTCCTCGAGTGGCCCTGAGAAATAACTATACCTGATAAGGGTTGGATATTTTCTTCAACTCGAATCCTGGAGATCTAAGCACAGTATGAAATGACCCAGAAAAAATCTACTTAGCCCCAGTTATGGTAGACCGTGAGAAAGAAACCAAAGTCACCCAAAAACTGCCTTAATCTCAAGAGACAGTTGATAGTCAAAAGAATCGACTCTAGAACCACAATGGATGTCCTATCCACGACCTGGCACCGAATGTTTTTAAACATTTAGGACTCCATTACGTTGTCACAAAAAGTTCTCCTACGAGGTATCGTCATAATCTCGTATCTGTGATTGATTAGTCAACCGTTTAACTTATGGCTCGTTGAACCCACCATCAATCGACTTCACAATATAATAGCCGGAGTTATCAGCTCACATTGGCGATTACGGACCAAAACAAATATAATGTAATTCAGTTCACTTTGTGGCGTTCAATGTTGTCAGTACAATCCACATGAAAAAACAAAATATTATATATAAAACGATGAAATTATAGTATATGAAAAAGATAACGTATCGAATTCATAATCAACTACTATAACTCAGGTACACGTTTAATTCTCATGGAGAAAACGTGCCCTCCTTGCTTATCATATTTCTATGGCTCAGTAGTAGAATCTGCTACAACTTCCTGTTTGGAACTATTCCAGCTGACCGCAACACCATTAAGAGTAAGAACGAATCTAGAATGAGATTTCTAATCATCTCGGTCCATTTGGAAGCTAGCCTCTGCGTAACCGATTGCGCATAGCTTAGTATCTCCTCCATAAGTCAATACCCAATCCTTAGTCCTCCGTAGGTACTTGAGGATGTTTTTAACAGCTATCCAGTGTGTTTCACCTGGAGTCTTTTGGTACCGACTCGTCATACTCAATGCATATGCCACGTCTGGACGTGTGCATATCATGGCATACATGATCGATCCTATTGCAGATGCATAAGGAACACGACTCATGCGCTCAATCCCTTCAAAGGCGTCGTGGGTGATCGAGACTTGCTCAATCGCATCCCAGTCGTCATAGGAAGGTTCCCCTTCTTGGAGTTGGTCATGCTGAACCTCTCAAGAACCTTATCCAAATAAGACTCCTGACTAAGTGATAACGTCCGTCGTGATCTATCTCGGTAGATACGGATTCCCAAAATGCGCTGTGCCTCACCCAGATCTTTCATCTGGAAATGGTTCTTCAACCATTCTTTAACCGAAGATAGGAGAGGAATGTCATTCCCAATCAAGAGTATGTCATCGACATACAATATTAAGAACACAATCTTGCTCCCACTCGACTTGATATATAAGCATGGTTCTTCGACCGATCGAGTGAAACCATACTCTTTTATCACTTGGTCGAAACGATGATTCTAACTCCGAGAAGCTTGCTTAAGTCCATAAATGGAACGCTTAAGCTTGCATACCTTCTTAGGATGTTTAGGATCTATGAAACCTTCGGGTTGCACCATGTACAACTCTTTTTCCAAATAACCGTTTAAGAAGGCGGTTTTCACATCCATTTGCCAAATCTCATAATCATGAAATGCGGCAATCGCTAAGATTATCCGAATGGAACGTAGCATGACTACAGGTGCAAAAATCTCATCATAATGCAATCCTTGCACTTGAGTGAAACCTTTTGCCACAAGTCGTGCCTTATAAATATCTGGTTGCGCGTCTACAGAACGCTTTATTTTGTAAAGCCATTTGCACTGTAGAGGTTTTACCTTATTAGGTAAATCAACTAGATACCATACGTTATTCTCATACATGGAGTCCATCTCGGATTGCATGGCTTCAAGCCATAACTTTGAGTCGGGACAGGACATAGCACCTTTATAGGTAGCGGGTTCATTACTTTCTAGAAGTAAAACGTCATTCTCCTCGACCATGCCAATGTATCTGTCCGGAGGATGAGAGACTCTACCCGACCTCCTAGGTTCCTCAGGAATATTAACCGTATCATCAGTTTGAGGTACAGCTTCCTCCATCTGTTCCTCGGTTGTTGGTTCTGGAATCTCCGACAGCTCGAAGGTTCTATTACTCGACTTGTTCTCGAGAAATTCTTTCTCTAAGAACGTCGCACTAGCCGCAACAAAAACTCGATGTTCGGTAGGCGAGTAGAAGTAATGACCAAATGTTCCTTTTGGATAACCTGTAAAGTATGTCTTGACCGATCGCGGGCCGAGCTTATCCTCGTGTCTCCACTTGACATAAGCCTCGCAGCCCCAAACCCGAATAAAGGACAAGTTAGGTACCGTTCCCTTCCACATTTCATATGGAGTCTTGTCGACAGCTTTAGACGAACTTCGGTTAAGTATAAGAGCGGCTGACAAAAGAGCATAACCCCATAATGATTCAGGCACTATTGTGTGACTCATCATGGATCGAACCATATCAAGTAAGGTTCGTTTTTTCCGTTCGGACACACCATTTAATTGAGGTGTTCCAGGTGGAGTTAACTGTAGAGCGATTCCACAGTCTTTCAGATGTTGATCAAACTCATTTGAAAGATATTCGCCACCCCGATCTGAATGGAGTGTTTTAATCTTTCTACCCAGTTGGTTCTGTACCCTATTCTGGTATTCCTTGAATTTCTCAAAGGACTCGCTTTTATGCTTCATTAAGTAGACATATCCGTATCTACTCAAATCGTCCGTGAAAGTTATAAAATATCTATAGCCATCTCTAGCGGTAATTGACATAGGTCCACATACGTCTGTATGTATGAGTCCTAATAGGTCAGTAGCGCGCATTCCAACACCTTTGAAGGAAATTCGAGTCATCTTGGCAATGAGACATGATTCACATGTGCCATATGTAGAAAAACCGAATGTGGGAATAGTCCCATTATCGACGAGTTTCTTCACGCGTTTCTCATTTATGTGTCCCATTCGACAATGCCATAGATAGGTTTGATCTTTGTCACCAACCTTTAATTTCTTATTATTCATGTGTAATACTTCCATGGTTTGATCTAAGATATAAATTCCATTCATGGAAACTGCTTTGCCATAAATCATTTCATTAAAAGAGAAAATACAACTATTATCCTTTATTGAAAATGTAAAGCCGTCTTTAGCAAGTACGGAAACAGAAATAATGTTCTTAGATAAACTGGGTACATAGTAACAATTATTTAAAAATAACTCAAAACCACTGGGGAGTTGGATGACATATGTTCCCTTCGAGGCAGCAGCAACTCGTGCTCCATTCCCGACTCGCAGGTCCACATCACCTTTTTCGAGAGGTATGATGTTCTTTAGGCCCTGCAAATGATTACACAGATGAGATCCACAACCAGTATCTAGTACCCAAGTTCCGAAACTTGCATGGTTAATCTCAATCATATGAATATAAGATGACATACCAACAGGAACGACGCGGCCTGCCTTAATGTCCTCACAGTAGACGGGATAGTTCCTCCTCCAATGTCCAGTCTTGTGATAATGGTGGCACTGTATGTCACCGCCCTTGCTCTTTGCCTTGCCCTGTGAGCCACTAGTCTCACCAGGCGCACTCTTACCGTTTCCTGGCTACTTAAACTTTGGCATACCTACAGCTAGGTCGCCATGAGCCTTGCCCTTACCTTTACCTTTGTTGTAAATCTTGAGAACATCCTGCTTCACACTCCCACTCAATTTTATATCCTTCTCGGTCTGTACGAGAAGGGAGTGTAGCTCATGAGGACTCTTTTTCAAGTCGTTCATATAGTAGTTCGCCCTAAAAAGGGCAAAACCATCATGAAGAGAATGAAGCATTCGGTCAATGACAATGCTCTCACTGATTTTACAATTCAGTGCCTCCAGCTTCTCGACATTCTCAATCATGTGAAGAATGTGTGGGCTAACCGGTTGGCCCTTCTGGAGTTTCGCATCAAAGAAGCGACAGGTATGCTCATATGTAACGATTCTCGGTGCCTTTGAGAACTCGTTAGTGAGCGTGGTGAAAATCTTGTTTGCACCTTGGGCAATGAAGCGTCTCTGCAAATTGGTTTCCATTGCAAAGATGAGTACGTTCTTTATCGCACCCGCTTCCATAACGAAATCACTATAAGCGAGTGATTCGTTGACTCCTCGCATTTGGGCCTGGGTTGACCGGTATTGGCTCGATTAAATACCCGAGCTTACCGTCGGCAATGGCAAAGATTCCTTAGTGCCGCCTCCCAGTCCGCAAAATTAGACCCATCATTCTTCAGTCGAGTGGACTGATTCATTTGGTCCATAAACATTTTTAGCCAGGATGAACGATCTAGTGTGGCACTAGGCATTGGGATTGCGTTATTTCCAGCCATTTGTTGTAACAGTATTATCGATAATAAACGTGTTCTACACTGCGAAAGAAGAATAAAATAATAAGCATGTGCATCGTTTTGATTTTAAGTCTAATGAACTAATGTCATAACGCGAAGACTCAAAACATTTATACAATTGACCTCCCTCAAGAATTATATAAATGACCCCAAGACTCAATTCTGCAAATTGATAAGCTAACCTTTTAGCTAATTATACCGTTAGAATTCTTGGTCGATAAATTTCTGTAAATTCTATCTTTAGTCCATCATAATCACGAGAAACTCTTCGGACTATGATGTTGAGGTAAACTAAGTCAACACAACTACTTACCCAACGTAGAAGGGGTCATATTAGGCCTACCGACGAAGAAGGGAGTCATAGATGTTTGCCCTTATAAAGACTAATCTCAATTTCCGTTTTAGAGGAAGATCCCATCAACTATTTTTAATTCATTTTAAGTGAACTATAATCTAGCATGCGAGAATGATTTAAACTAAAGTGATGGCTTATAGACTGTGACATCTGCATGTCCATGAAAACTAACATAGAACTATATGAGTCAATTTTCATGCATTTTAGTAGTAGGTGGTTTGGTTTTAGGCGGAATATGATGCAATTACTAGCAAGTGAATGAAAAGCAATAAAATCAAAAACGTAAAAAAAACAGTAAAAGTCCTAGTGTGGCCTATCCTATCAAAATGAACAATAAATACAAGTTTGGAATCCATCCTTGGACCCGAGAAGCTTGTCTTGATGTTCAATCTTGATCCACGTAGCGGGAGTGAGCTTGAATCTTCATCTTTAGTCTTCTTTGAAATTACAATAAATAAAATTACATAATTGACCTATTAATTACATTCTAATTTCAAAACCCAAAACTAAAATAAAGGAGATTCGAGATCTCATAATTACATAAAAATCATGTTTCCTTCATTACGAAAACATAATTGACTAAGGCCACACTAAGTATTACAAATCACAACCGATTGCAAAATTAAATACGTAAATAAAATTCATTCATTCGATTCATTCAACATAATTAAAAGCATCAACTAAAATAAATTAAACATACATAATACAATACATTAATTATGTTGATTAATTTATCCAAACCACCTATTTAAATTAAATTAAGTGACAATTCCGCAATTTAATCACATTAATTTCATTTCAATCCATATTAAACTTGTAATATGAATTCTATCCGTCAAAATTTTAAACCGCTTTAAAATAACTCGGTATCTTTAAATTGTGAACCGATTCACAATAACTAATTGGCCAAAAAAAAAATAAAAAAAAAAACCAATTAAAATTGGTTCGGCTGAAAAAAATAAACAAAATTTTTTATTTTTATTTTTTACAACTACTACACGGCTGATCATAAAAAAAACAGCCCCTTCCCCTTTTTTTATTCGGCAATTAAAAAAAAAAACTTCCATAATTTTTTTTCGGAAAAAAAACTTTCCTTCTTTTCTTTTTTTCTGATTCGGTAATAGAGAAAAAAAATAACCTAAAAACGTTTTTTTTTTCACGGCATACCTAAAAAAAATTGAGCCGTCAAAATTATTTTCCTTTTTATAAAAAGCCCTAATACAAAAATTGATGAAGAACAAAGTTTATAGTTGCTAATAGAACATGGTTTAGCAAATGAATTAACAATCATGATTAATCTTATATGCTAAAACTATATAGCAAAAACAAGTTCTTGTATCAATGACATGATGATACTATATTTATTTTAACTTAATCTGCATTAAATAAAAATCTACCAATTCTCATATGATAATTTTAACCGATTAAAACAATGATATGATCTAAATAAATTGGATATAAATCATCAAACAAAAGAAAAAACGAAAGAAGAAAAAAAAAACAGGCCGAAAGATAAAAAAACTAGGCCAAAAAAAAAAAAAAATTTTTTTTTTCTTTTTTTTTTTAGCCGAAAAAAAAGAAACCCTAATTTTTTCGAGAATAAGGTTATTGCTTACATACAATTTTTATGAAAATCATCAAAATCAAAAACGTGGCCTAGTGCTCTGATACCACTTGTGGGAAATAAATCTGTATACTTCCCTTAAACTAGAAGGATTATAACGATTTAATAAAGATGATCAATGGTCATAAAATAAAATACATAAACAAGAGTAAAGGATTCAGAAATAACCTTTGGTCCTAGCAAATATGGCCTAAGAACAATATCAAAATTGATATTCGCCTATTAGTTGCACCCAAGACGATCTGAGATATGCCCTTTGATTATGCTAGAAATCAATCTAAAATTTTCTGTAAAATTTAATTGTCTTTGTGTTCTTGTGATGAGAAAGAGGAGGCAAGGTCAAGAAAAAGCATTAGGGTAGAAACAATTCTCTACCTTTCTTTTTATACAGACCGAAACTTGGAGTCAATTAGGAAAAGAAAAACTTTCCCTAATTTCGGCCAAGTGAACCGAAATAAGGAGTATTTTTCTCCTTATTTTGGTCTTTCCAAAAAATATATAAAGTGTGTTAAATTGTCATCTAGTGAGGATCGAACCCATGACATCTTGGCTTGTGTACCCTCACTATTACCACTATGACACATTCAACTTGTTGATATTAAATACAACTGATTATATTTAACTACGAATTAACAGATTAATTCGTCCAAACTAACCTTATATATATTTAATTTAAATATAACTTATTATATTTAATTGACGAATTGACAGTTAATTCGTCTCAACTTAATATTATTTAATTTTCATTAAATAATTATCTCATCAACACATTGACTAACTTTTTAGTCATTTTGGGCATCAATGTAATTATATTTCTATAACCACATTTCTCAAACAAGTCCTATAGGTGTGACCTTTAGGAACCAGTTGATCACTGCCATCTGTATGATAATAACGTCAACCTTTCTAGCAAGCCAACCATTATTAGGTAAACGTTAATCAACTGATTAAATATACGAAGTATACCCTTGTGAACCTGTAAGAGATTTACAAATGTTATCACACTAATTTGTGGAGGACACCAGCTTCAACACATTCAACTAACAACTTTATGATAGCCACACCATATCACGTCTTGTGAGGTCAAAACCTCACACAAACATTTATATATATATCACAGACCTGTAATCACATACAACCAATCAATCCTGATCACGTAAGTTACCACCTGATAAAAGTTACCCCTCACCCGAGCTTAACTCGTATACCCCTCATAACATATTCTCCCATTCGCATATCCATCAACCCCTGCCAATTGTAACCATACCATTAATACTCAACTACTAACAACCGCCTCATATAACCACATCTTATACTTTCTCACAACCATACATATTAATCTGGTCTCTACAGAATCAACCTCATTAGAATTGCTACCTTTCTAATATACCACCACCCTTAACCACTAGTCACAAACCATAACACTACCGCTGTCCGGATATCAAACCTCTTACACTCATCTTTAAATATCGCGATTTCTTTCTATATTTGGTTAACATCCCAAACAACGAACATCGAATCCATCAACACAATTACCTCAACATTCTTCCCAATACTATCCTTAATTGTATCATCATCTAACTCTCCACCAAAATCTCGTATCGTGCAAATACCCCACCAACTTCATACTCCCTTAATTCCTCGAAACTCATGATTAATCATGTTGTCCTGAAATTCCTATATAACCCTTAACTAATATCCTCATGATAATATCATAAATCTCGACGATTCCTTACTTCTATATCACAAAACTCTGGTCAACATTTTTCTCAGCTTAGTTTTATCCTTCCTTTCTCTTTACACTCAACAATACCAATTAATAGTTCAACTCCTTATTCCTTCTAGCTAACTCTTTAGTAATCCAGTTACCCTTTCGTTGCTCCAAAACTCAAATTCCATTATTTCATACCGATATCATCTCACTCTTTCTTACCATGGATCTTCTCTTATTATGCTATCACTCACACTTGCCACTAATCTATCCATAAAATCAACATTCACTGTCCAAACAATTGCATCTCCTTTGTACCTCTCTAGAAATCAGAATTCATTTCATACCGTTAATTACCCAAGGAAATCACACAGTAGTTTCATCTCTTAATAAACCAAATCTCCCAAACTCACTCACGGTCTACAAATCCACCTCGCGACATGTCTCCACAAAGTTCACTATATATTACTCTTCTCAACCCCTTTAAACTAACTTTCACTATGCATACTCCTAACCCACACGACTCCTAACCATCTTCCTCCATAATTCTTTACACATCTCAAGTTGCCATTATCCATATCCTTACTCTCAATCCTTTCATTCTCACGTTCCTTAGACTCACCTCATCCCTTGCCCATATTCACTTGCTTTTACGTTACTCAACACACAATCATATCACTCATCTCATCTCAGAGAACATGCTCTATGTCTCAATTAAGACATAATGATCCTCCTTTTCTTTTTCCACTATCTATCACAACCACATATAACTCATGTCCTCCCACCGAACTCATACTCACCACAGGTGCCACTCCTTACATCACAATATTGGGTAACTTACGCATCAAGACCAACATACATGTAAAATAATGCATAAAGAAGAAAAATAACACTTTTGAATTAAACATGATATGCAACAAAGTCTAAAGATAAGCATATGACCCAAAATAGGGGTCACTAGATCGAGTACAGGCCACTCGATCGAGTAAGGGACTTACTCGATCGAGTAGGTGAAGGTCAGAAGCACGTAAAACAAATTTTACCAGGGTTACTCGATCGACTAAGGGGTACTCGATCGAGTAAGGGGTACTCGATCGAGTACCAAGATGCACTCGATCGAGTAAGGGCCACTCGATCGAGTACCCTACGCATTTCTCAACACTGTCCAGTTTTCGTAAAACGGTCATAACTCACTCATTTCTTGTTCGTTTTGGGCGTGTGACTTATCGTTAGAATCGTAAAACAATAAGCTATCACCTCCAACTAGAATAACATTAAAAAAATTTATACATCTCAAGTTATAACAGTTTAAAGACGACCTCTTTATAATCGAAAAACACAACTACTTGATTTTTACTTCAAAACGACTTAAACAACAACAAGGTAGACAAAAACAACTCAGTACTCATAAAACCAGTATTTCTAATCACATGTTACTATCTTCAAAAGTCAAGCAACAACATCCATCATGCACATATATTATTTAACTCATTAATCATGTACTAACCGCATGCTTTAATTTTATGACTTTTCGTAAAACAAAACATACTCATACAATTACAAATCCTATTTCCATGTTACTAACACAACAATATTACAACTCCACTTCGTCATCTAAACATATTCATATTCACAAAATCCATATTCTCATGCAATTGACACTCCATCTTTTCCAATCAGTTCATCTATTTCAACCACATTCTTCATTTACAAGTGCATATGATACCACAGTAGACAATTATATGAACTTATTATCTAACGTTACGCAAACCGAATTATGTAAAATCATATCAAATCCCCTAATCACAGGTTACTAGTATATACACATTATAAACCATTCATCCTGCAACATCATTATTCATCACATATTATCACATATGAACTACTTCCTTTTTCCACCACAACATTCGTCATTCTCACAAACCTTTCCAACTATTCCAATCAACATGGTAAACCAACTATCATCCAACATGTTTTCAACCAACAACATACAAAATCACACTTATTCATGCCACACATCACTATATTGGTACACAATTCACAAAATAAACACATAGCGATCCCGACTCATATCCCATGGTGACCGGTTCAAAATTGTAGGGCGAGTTCGCGACTTTAAGACGTCTCCCAAGTCTTTGCATTAGCTCCTACAACTTCTACCCCGGCTTAATTTTATTTGACTCCCTATATTCATTGGATTCATTGGTTACAGGTTTCAAGATCGTCGCTCTGATACCATTTTGTAACACCCCCATACTCCAAGTGCCTTACCAGGACCACTTAAGGCATGAAAGTGCTACCATCTCGGTTCTCCGAGGCAATGATAATAATAAGACAATAACGAAACATACTTAAAAGTAAATAATATTTAAAGTGATTACATACCAACTCCAAAACTGATAAAAAGAAATACAAGACTCTCAGACGGTCTACTGCTAAAACTATCAAAGCTATAAAACATCGTCTGACACAGCGGAAGACTTCTAACTGCCACGTGATGACTCATCCCAGCTATCCCATACGCGTCATATCATACCTGCTCAATATCTGCTCACCACCCCCGAATGGATCACCACAGTTTTTAAAACATTAAATGGGATCAGTACTAATCACACAATTTATATAACCAACAACACAGTAAACAAGCAGCTCAAACGGTCACACACACAATCACACCCACTCCAATCAATCTCCGTCACCAACTGACCACTGGACCAGCCCTGCTAGTGGGGAACCGCAGTCGTTCCCACCTAAGCCCCGCTCATCATACCGAGCGACAACCCTGTCCCATTAATGTGCACATCCCCTCCCGTGGCGGGTTCCACGGAGGGCGAAACTAGGGCGTGAAGCCACTCCCGCAAGTGACTCCACTCAGCCGAGAACGCATCTCGAGAACCAGAGACAAACAATCACAACCATTAAACAGCAATCAACCCAACAACCGTCACAATACGAATACGATAATATTCAATAATCATAAAACACCAACAATGCATTATGGGACTAATACTGAGTAGGGAAACCCTACCTGGAAAGCAACACAATCAGACGGTCTCACAGCTGATATCAAAAGGCTTCTTCTACGAGTCCTCCTCCTAACATACAAACATATAATCACTACCAATCACAAAATACAACAAAACCCCCCAAATCCCAATATTTGGGTTTAACCAACTTTGACTAAATACTATAAAAACGGTACGTAGATCTTACCCTCGACGCAAGGATAACAACGGTATAAAGAAAGGTAAAATCCGACCTTCCACGCTCCGGGATTTGCCAACAATGCGATTGATGCGAAGAACGTAGTTTGATTTCTCTTTTGAAAGTAATTAGGTTGTAAAAGTGTTTAAAGAAAAGTGACGGAAGTAATTATATACTTAATCGCATTATTAACAAAACCCGAGAAATCATCCCCCGTAAACCGGCTACTCGATCGAGTAGCTGAGGTACTCGATCGAGTGCCCCCTTACTCGATCGAGTATCAACGTTACTCGATCGAGTACCCAACAGGTCAGAAACTATTTTAAAAACGCAACTCACCCTTACTCGACAGAGTAAGGCCTACTCGATAGAGTACCCAGAGACTCATAAAACTGTAGTATTACAGTCGCCCTCACTCTAAGCCTTTCTTTTATCTGTATTCCTTTCCTTAGCCTCCTTGGCCAAATCCACTAGTCTCTCAGCGTGCCCCACCCTTGCATAAACCTCTTTCAGATCTGTGAGTACCCCAGCTTGTAGTCTATCCATGATCTTTGGTGCTAACCCCTTCTCAAAACGAAGAGCCAAAATTCGTTTGCTCAGTTGCATATCCTCCGCGTATCATGATAGCTCTATAAACCGGTGATAGTACTCTATGCTGGTCATGTTATCAGCCATGGAAAAGGAACTTAACTCGGCTCTCAACTTATGGCGAATGTGCTCCGGCACAAAGTGTTCTCTCACAACACTCTTGAAACCTACCCAGGGGATAATAGGTTTACCCGAGCCTCTTTCCTCAAATTCTGCCACCATACTCCAGCCTCATCCCTTAGGTAGAACACAGCCTGGTCTACCATCATATCCTCCTGACACTTCATTAATACCTCTAACAAACTCTCCATCTCACGCTGCCAATTGTCAAGAAGCTTTGGCTCACTGGTGCCCTCATAGGTAGTGGGGTGGAAGTGAGAAATGGTGGTGCTCAGCCAGGATGCATCCACCGGTTTATCTCTTCCCTTACCCACATTCTTAAGTGCCTCCATGAGCGCGTCTTGCTGCTTAATCATTCTGGCAACCTCCCCAAGACTCATCTCAGTAGCTTGGATGTATGCAGCTGTTCTCTTTGGCGGCATTTTGAGCTGATATAACCAATAAAACGAAAGCACATAGCCTACGGCTCAAAATAAACAAATCACCCGCCAAAGAAGTACTTGGCCGAGTACCGGGAAGTACTCGGTCGAGTAAGGACTACTCGGCCGAGTATCCTGCTCCAGTAGCTTACCTTCAAAACACATAAAACATACTCGGTCGAGTACACAAGGTACTCGGTCGAGTAGGACCCACTCGGTCGAGTGCCCCTCTTACTCGGTCGAGTGGTCATAACCAGTAGCTACTGTTTTAAACACACGAACCCACACTCGGTTGAGTACCCGCCCTGCTCGGCCGAATTATGCCAGAAACTCTATACCCGTCACTTAAACATTATATATATGCATATCATTTCTTACACATACGACTAAACATGCCAAAAACCACATAATAACACCCATCATGCTCAATATACATGCGACCACATACTTCATTATTGTATATAACACATGTAACGATTCGCAAGACACCCTATATGTTGGAGCCGTGTCCTCCAGTTAGTGCGGATAACGTTATTGCACATACACTTGTACGGACAAGTGGGAGCTTGTTGGGGCTGGTGTCCTCTACAGTTAATGCAATAACATTTAAATCTCTAAAAGGATCAAAGGGTATACTTTTGTATTATTATCAGTTGGTCCACGTTTATCAATAACGGTTGGCTTGCTAGATAAGTTTGACGTTATTGTCATACTGATGGCGGTGATCAACTGGTCCCTAAAAGTCACACCTATAGGATACGTTTGAGAGATGTGACGGTATGAAAATACAGTCATATTGATGCCTAAGTTGACTAAGCAGTTAGTCGGAGTTATTGACTAATAATTAGTCAAACGCGATGTTGAGATAATTATTTAATACGGATTAAATAATAATGGCTAAAACGAATTAAACGGTTAATTCGTAATTTAAATATAAACGATTATATTTAATTGATGTATATTGAATTAATTATACAATATTGTCTTTGTCGGACATGTATTAATATTTCGACTAAGTCATGTTACTAGTTGATATTTTAATAACCGATAACCGATGACGATTTATAATTAAAAACCCGTCGTATACATTTAGCGAATTTCGAGTCGGACCACGAGTTAAAATAAAGAGGAAGTGAAAGCCCACTTCCCCATGAGGCTCACGGTTTGGCCGAACCAAGGAGGAACAAAAAGGAGAGCCTCTCTCATTTTTGACCTAAGCATTTCATTTTTACACAAATTAGGTTTTTGAGAACATTTTTCTCTCAATAACCTAGATCTCACATCTAGCAAAACTCACACAAAACTCTCTCAATATTGCAAGGCAATTAGATAGTACATTCTAGCACAAGGGGCATAGTCTTAGACGGTCTTGGGTGCAACAATTAGGAGGAAATCTACGTTGATTTCTATCTGAGGCCGAATTCTCAAGGACCCGAGGTTAATTCTTGTGCTTTATCGTTTTCTATTGTTTTTCGTTTATGACATTTTATCACATGTAAAATTTGCGTTATAGTCCTAAAATTTAAGGGTTTTATACGGATATTACCCCTCAAGTGGTATCAGAGCGAGGCCACGTAAATTTTTCTTTGTGATTTTCATCAAACGAAATTGAATCGATATTTTTTTTTGCATAAAATTCCGTGCGGCAGATTTTTTCATTGTCTCGGCTGTTTTGTTTTTTTATGCAAACCGTGACAATTTTTTTTGCATTGGTAATCGTGCCACACGGCTTTATGCTGATCAGACGATGTTTTGTTTTCGATTTGTTCTTTGCATATTGTTTTTGTAATCGATATTCATTGCAATATGTTAAAGTTTTATCAATTTTAGTTTCAATTCTATACGGATTAGGTTAATTTGCAATTGGTAATTTTTGTTAAATCGATTTTGCGAGGGTTTTTGATGTTTGGGAATTTTTCCCCCTTTTTTCTTGCTCTCGGCAATTAGCTAAAAAAAAAAAAAATTTTTTTGTGTACTGTTCACGGTCAGGCTGTGAAAGAAAAAAAAAATTTCGTGTTTTTTTTTTCGGCCATAACAAATGCACAATACGGATTTTATGCATTCGCTTGATAGTGAAATGGTTCACTCACGTACCATTTAGTTATTTTAAAGCAATTTAAAGTAACGGATTATCATGAATTAAAATTAAGTTGATAGAAGCGGTTTTGTCGCATAATTTTAATCGTTAAAAGGTGGTTTGGATAAATTTAACATAATTACGGAATTATGTCACGAATAAATTTGTTTTAGTTGATGCATTTTATTTATCGTTATTTTGAATGCCTTGAATGTTTTTTTTTTTTTTAATTACGTATTTAATTTTACAAACGGTTGTAACTTAGTGTGGCCTTAGTAGAACGTGTTACCGTAATGATGGAACACGGTCTTGGTTGTATTTTGAGATCTTGAATCTCCGTTTTGGTTTTTCCTTGTAATTACAGTTTTTTATTTAGAATGTAAATAGGTTTATATTTTGTAAATTTTAATTGTTATTTTGAGAAGACCAAAGATGGAGATCGGATGCTCACTCCCGCTGCATGAACAAAGATGGAACATCAAGACAAGCTTCTCGGGTCCAACGGTGGATTCCAAAGTTGTATTATGTTCTTTTTACTAGGATAGGCCACACTAGGACTTTTATTTACGTTTTTCATTCTTTTATTTATTTTATCGTAACGATAGATTGCATCATATTCCGCCTAAAACCAAACCACCTAATAATTGCATGAAAACTGACTCATATAGAGGTCACGCGTTAGATTTCTATGACATTCTTATGTCACACGATCAATTTTAAGCCATCACCTAAGTTAATTCATTCACGTCATGCTAGTTATTCGTTCACTTAAAATGAATTAAAACTAAGTTGATGGGATCTTCCTCGCATAACCAAAAATTGAGAATAGTCTTTATAGGTCAAACTCCAATGAATCCCTTCTTCGTCGGTAGGCATAATATGACCCCTTCTACGTCGGGTAAGTTGGAACTGATTGACCTATTTTATCTCAACACTATAGTCACTCGTACGATCCTGTGATTATGGTGGACTATAGATAGGATTTACGGAAATCTATCGACCAAGAGTTCTAACGATAGAACTAGCTAAACAGTTGGCTTATCAATTTACGGAAATTGAGTCTTGGGATCACTTGTATTATTCTTGAGGGAGGTCAATTATGCAAGTGCAATGAGTCTACACGATTAAAATGAATTTTTAATAGACTTAAATCACCTCGATGAGTTGCTTATTTCGTTTTGTTTTTCCTTTCTTTTTCAGTGTAGATCACGATCACTTAAACTGCTAATAACAAAATGGCTGGCCGTGCTGACGACCCAATGCCAAGTGCCACATTGGACCGTGAGTCCTGGCTTCGGATCTTCATGAATCGGATGAATCGATCAACTCGATCAAGAATGATGGATCAAACTTCGCGGACTGGGAGGCGGCATTACGGAATGCTGCCGCAGCACCGACGGAAGCTCAAATTTCTGACAGAGCCCATCCCGTCAAACCCAGGTCCCACGGCTGGAGCTAAAGTGATCGCCAAGTATAACGATTTCGTCATGGAAGCGGGTGCGATTAAAAACGTACTCATTTTTGCAATGGAATCCAATTTGCAGAAACGCTTCATAGCCCAAGGTGCAAACAAGATTTTCACCACGCTCACTAAGGAATTCTCGAAAGCACCGAGAATCGTGACCTATGAGCATACCACTCGCTTCTTTGATGAGAGACTCCAGAAGGGCCAACCGGTTAGCCCACACATTCTCAGCATGATTGAGAATGTCGAGAGACTGGAGGCGCTTGATTGTAAAATCAGCGAGAACATCGTGATTGACCGCATGCTTCATTCACTCCACGATGGTTTTGTGCTCTTTAGAGCGAATTACTATATGAATGATTTGAAGAAAAGTCCTCATGAACTACACTCCCTTCTTGTACAGACCGAGAAGGACATGAAGTTCAGTGGGAGCTTGAAAAAGGATGTTCTCGTTGTGTCAAACAAGGGCAAGGGTAAGGGCAAAGCTCAGGCAAACCTAGCGGTAGGTAAACCGAAGTTTAAGAAGTCGGGATCAGGTAAGAGTGGGCCTGGTGAGGCAAGCAACTCATCAGGCGCGACAAAGAGCAAGACCGAAAACATGGAATGCCATCACTGCCACAAGACTGGGCATTGGAGGCGTACATGTCCTGTTTACCATGAGGACATAAAAGCAGGTCGCGTTAAACCTGTTGGTATGTCTTCTTCCTCTTCTACTTTTATTCATATGATTGAGATTAACCACACAAGTTACGGAACTTGGGTACTAGATACTGGTTGTGGTTCTCATCTGTGTAATCATGTGCAGGGGCTCCGAAACATCGAACCCCTCGTAAAGGGTGAGGTGGACCTGCGTGTCGGGAATGGAGCATGAGTGGCTGCCGTCTCGAGGGGAACATACGTGATCCAGCTTCCTAGCGGATTTGAGTTATTTTTATATAACTGCTATTATGTACCCAGTCTTTCTAAAAACGTTATTTCAGTTTCAGCACTTGACAAACTTGGTTTTTCATTTGTAATAGAGAATAATAGTTGCATTTTCTCATTACACGATATGATTTATGGCAAGGCAGTCTCCATGAACGGAATTTATGTTTTAGATCAGACCACCGAAATATTGCACGTAATGAATAAAAAGTTAAAGGTTGGTGACAAAGATCAAACGTATCTATGGCACTGCCGTATGGGACACATTAATGAGAAACGCGTAAAACAGCTCATAAAGAATGGAGCTATCTCGGCCTTTGATTTTCAATCATTTGGCACGTGTGAATCATGTCTCATTGGCAAGATGACCCGGATTTCCTTCAAAGGTGTTGGAATGCGCGGCTGCGACCTATTAGGACTCATACATACGGATGTGTGTGGACCTATGTCAATCACCGCACGAGAAGGCTATAGGTATTTCATCACTTTCACGGACGATTTAAGTAGATATGGCTATGTCTACTTAATGAAGCACAAAAGTGAATCCTTTGAGAAATTCAAAGAATACCGAGAATCGGGTACGAACCTCTTTGGGTAGAAAGATTAAAACACTGCGATCGGGCCGTGGTAGCGAGTATCTTTCTCACGAGTTTGATCAACACCTTAAGGATCTGTGGGATTGCCTTGCGATTAACTCCACCTGGAACACCTCGGTTGAATGGTGTGTCCGAACGGAGAAATCGAACACTACTTGATATGGTTCGATCCATGATGAGTCACACCGTGTTGCCTCGACTCATTGTGGGGTTATGCTCTTCCTCGTCAGTGCTCTAATACTTAACCGAAGTCCGTCTAAAGTCATTGACAAGACTCCATATGAACTATGGAAGGGAACGGTCCCTAACTTGTCCTTTATACGGGTTTGGGGCTGCGAGGCTTATGTCAAGTGGAGACACGAGGATAAGCTCGGCCCGCGATCGGTCAAGACATACTTTATAGGTTATCCTAAAGGAACGCTTGGTCATTACTTTTATTCGCCAACCGAACAACGTGTATTTGTTGCGGCTAGTGCGACATTCTTAGAGAAGGAATTTCTCGAGAATGCAAAGAGTGATAGAACCTTCGAACTGTCGGAGATTCCAGAACCAAATACCGAGCAACCATTGGAGGAACCAATTCCTTCAATCCCGGCTGCGGTTAACATTCCTGAGGAAACTAGGAGGTCGGGAAGAGTCTCTATTCCTCCGGACAGATACATTGGTATGGTCGAGGAACATGACATAGATGACATTCTACTCTTAACGAGTAGTGAACCCGCAACCTATAAAGGTGCCATGACTAGTTCCGACTCAAAGCTATGGCTTGAGGCCATGCAATCTGAGATGGACTCCATGTATGAGAACAACGTATGGGATCTTGTTGACTTACCTGCTAAGGTTCGTCCCCTTCAATGCAAATGGCTTTACAAGATAAAGCATTCTGTGGAAGGTCAACAAGATATCTATAAAGCACGACTAGTTGCTAAAGGTTTCACCCAAGTGCCAGGTTTGCACTACGATGAAATTTTTGCACCCGTAGTCATGCTGCGTTCCATTCGGATTATCTTAGTGATTGCCGCTTTTCATGACTATGAAATTTGGCAGATGGATGTGAAAACCGCCTTCTTAAACGGTTATTTGGAGGAAGAGTTGTACATGGTACAACCCGAAGGTTTCATCGATCCTGAACATCCTAAGAAAGTGTGCAAGCTTAAGCGTTCCATCTATGGACTTAAGCAAGCTTCTAGGAGTTGGAATCATCGTTTCGACCAAGTGATAAAAGAAAATGGATTTACTCGATCGGTCGAGGAACCATGTCTATATATCAAGTCGAGTGGGAGCAAGATTGTCTTCCTAATATTGTATGTTGATGACATACTCCTGATTGGGAATGACATACCTCTCTTAACTTCGGTAAAAGTATGGTTGAAGAACCATTTCCAGATGAAAGATCTGGGTGAGGCACAAAGAATTTTGGGCATCCGTATCTATCGAGATAGATCACGTCGGATATTGTCTCTCAGTCAGGAGTCTTACATAGACAAGATCCTAGAGAGATTCAGCATGACTAACTCCAAAAAGGGGTTTCTTCCTATGGCTCCAGGGGTGCATTTGAGCAAGTCTCAGGCACCAGAGACACCGGAAGAGAAAGAGCGCATGACACGGATTCCTTATGCCTCGGCTATAGGATCAATCATGTATGCCATGATATGCACACGTCCGGACGTGGCATATGCACTGAGTATGACAAGTCGATTCCAACAAAGATCCGGTGAATCACATTGGATGGTCACAAGAACATTCTTAAGTACCTACGGAGGACTAAAGATTGGGCATTGACTTATGGAGGCGAACAAAAGCTATGCGCAACCGATTCGCGGATGCTAGCTTCCAAACGGATCGAGATGACTCGAAATCTCGGTCGGATTCGTTTTTACTCTTAATGGTGCCGCATCACCGGAAGAGTTCCAAACAAAGTGTTACAAAGAGATTCTACGACTCGAGTCCGAGTACTATGCCGCGTCGAAGGCGCAAAGGAAGCGATATGGATGCGTCAATTCTTACAAGGACTATCCGTAGTGCCTAGTTCGAATGACCCGATCACCATCTAATGCGACAATAGAGGTGCCATCTTCCAAGCTAAGGAGCCTAAGTCTAGAAACAAGTCTAGACATGTACAACGGAAAGCTCATCTAATCCGAGATTACGTGGAGCAAAAGGAGGTAGTGATAGAAAAGATTGCTACAGATGATAACATAGCAGATCCTCTCACTAAACCATTACGACAAGATAAGCATGAAGGGCATGTTAATTCCATGGGAATTAAACGTGTTCCTGAGTTGTAGTACTCTTTTATGGATTAGATTCATTCTCTTTTGTACTCTATACGACATCATCGTTTTGATATTTATATATTTTGTTTTTCATGTGGATTTGTACGACAATTTTTGAACACCACAAAGTGAACTGAACAAACATTATATTTTTTGGTCCTTAATTGCCCACGTGAGCTGATAACTCTGGCAATTATTTTGTGACGTTGGTTGATGGTGGGTTCAACGAGCCATAAGTCAAAAGGTTGACTGACCAATCACAGAGGCGATTTATACGGATATCTCGTAGGACACAATTGCGACATCGACGTGGAGTCCTAAATGTTTTATAACATTCGGTGCCAGGTCGTGGATAGGACCTCCATGGTGATCCTAAGAGTCGATTCTTTTGACTATCGACTGTCTCTTGAGACTAAGGCAGATTTTGGGTGACTTTGGTTTCTTTCTCACGGTCATCCGTAACAGGAGGGCAAGTAGATTTTTTCTGGGTCATTTCATGCTGTGCTTAGATCGGAAGGAGTCGAGTTGAAGGAAATATTCAGCCTTTATCGGGTACTCGATATTTCTCGGGCCACTCGAGGAGTCAGAATCGAAATGAATGGCCATGCTCGAATACGAATTCGTTTTATCAGTTAAGTTACTCTCTAGTCGGGGAAACCACTCTTGATACAGATCGATTGTAAAATACGACCTTTGTGGATCCGGATCTGCAAATTGTTTTACATTGAGTGGGAGAAATTTTAAATGAATATGAGAATCGGTTATCGCACATACACTTGTACGGACAAGTGGGAGTTTGTTGGAGCCGTGTCCTCCAGTTAGTGCGGATAACGTTATTTCACATACACTTGTACGGACAAGTGGGAGCTTGTTGGGGCTAGTGTCCTCTACAGTTAATGCAATAACATTTAAATCTCTAAAAGGATCAAAGGGTATACTTTTGTATTATTATCAGTTGGTCCACGTTTATCAATAACGGTTGGCTTGCTAGATAAGTTTGACGTTATTGTCATACTGTTGGCGGTGATCAACTGGTCCCTAAAATTCACACCTATAGGATACGTTTGAGAGATGTGACGGTATGAAAATACAGTCATATTGATGCCTAAGTTGACTAAGCAGTTAGTCGGAGTTATTGACTAATAATTAGTCAAACGCGATGTTGAGATAATTATTTAATACGGATTAAATAATAATGGCTAAAACGAATTAAACGGTTAATTCGTAATTTAAATATAAACGATTATATTTAATTGATGTATATTGAATTAATTATACAATATTGTCTTTGTCGGACATGTATTAATATTTCGACTAAGTCATGTTACTAGTTGATATTTTAATAACCGATAACCGATGACGATTTATAATTAAAAACCCGTCGTATACATTTAGCGAATTTCGAGTCGGACCACGAGTTAAAATAAAGAGGAAGTGAAAGCCCACTTCCCCATGAGGCTCACGGTTTGGCCGAACCAAGGAGGAACAAAAAGGAGAGCCTCTCTCATTTTTGACCTAAGCATTTCATTTTTACACAAATTAGGTTTTTGAGAACATTTTTCTCTCAATAACCTAGATCTCACATCTAGCAAAACTCACACAAAACTCTCTCAATATTGCAAGGCAATTAGAGAGTACATTCTAGCACAAGGGGCATAGTCTCAGACGGTCTTGGGTGCAACAATTAGGAGGAAATCTACGTTGATTTCTATCTTAGGCCGAATTCTCAAGGACCCGAGGTTAATTCTTGTGCTTTATCGTTTTCTATTGTTTTTCGTTTATGACATTTTATCACATGTAAAATTTACGTTATAGTCCTAAAATTTAAGGGTTTTATACGGATATTACCCCTCACTATAGTGACCGGCTCAACGCTGTAAGGGGCGAAGTGCGGCTTTGGGACGTCTCCCAAGCCTTTGCGGTAGCTCCAAACAATTTCTACCCAGGTTCATTTTGGTTAGACTCCCTATGTTCATTTTGTTTATTGGTTTTAGGTTCCAAAATCGTCGCACTGATACCACTTTGTAACACCCCCATATACCAAGGCGCCTTACCAAGGACCACCCTAGCATATAACGGTGTTTCCATCTCGGTTGCCCGAGGTAAGTATATCAACAGTGACCATTATAGAATAATTATTAAAGTATAACGTTAACTAATTACATCGTCTCAAATATGTAAACCAAAGTATAAAGAATGTAAATCAAAGTACAAATAATAAAGTATCTAAAAACTCATGATAGCGGAAGCTAAGACTCTAGGTGATGACATCCCATCCTCGATCCCACAGCTAACATGAAATCATCACCTGTCACAATCTGCTCACCATCCGTGAATAGATCACCACAGTTTTAGAAAACATAAACGAGGTCAGTTCACTGAATAATCAAGATAAGAAAATCACAAAGACAACCATTATCATCCAATCCAAACATAGAACCATTCTCTATACTCCATTAATATCCAGTAACCGACTATACACCCAAGTGTGTAGCCCTGCCAGATTATCCATCGCAACAGGTAATCCTCACCACCGGGAGGGGACCGTAGCCTTGTCCACCTAAGCCCCGCTCATCGCAATGAGCAATATCCCATGTCCATTCCCGATGATGATTCCACTCAGCCGAGGACGCACCTCGCAAACCACAGACAAATAACAACCAATTCAAACATCCAAGAAAGACAATTCCAATAACAATATTAATCAGGATTATTTGATAGGAATACTCCAAACTAGGAGGGTCCTGCTCAAAATATTCCGAACTATGTTTTAACTACCAATAAACCCAACTAACACACCTCTTTACTTTTATTACACTAAGGCGGCAGACTACCTGCTAAGCAGGTTAATAACTTTTTGACCCTCCTTTTACCCTCTTTTTCTTTTTATTCTCAGTTATCCTTTTCACCTTCTCTTTTATTTTTTCACCTAATCACCATTAAACCCCTCTCTCCCTTGTCCAACGTCATCAGTGATAAGACCAACAGTCACCTCATCGATCATTTTAATTCATCTTCTTACTTGCGTCCAATCTGCTCACCGTCTTTGATCATTTTAAGGGACTCGTTTTTACACAGTGACGCAAATAATGCTTCCTCATCGCCTTTTATGTTATTTTGAAACTTGATTATTTCGTACAATTTGTTTGTTGAAGGGACGCCATTGATGTTGTATGTACACATTGTGTAATTTAATTTGAAAGTTTTCCTCTTTGGTCCTTTTTTGTTAGAGTTAATTGATTGACGGGATGTTTGTTTAATTTTCTTTGTGTCAAATTAATTTGATATTTGATTTGTATGTTTGATCAATACTTGCTGGTCATCCTATGTCTCTTACTGAGTTTTCCAAGATTGAGCAGATATATTCATTTTTGAATGATGCAAATTGGACACCGACTGCTAGAGCTTGGAGCATCCGGTTCCCAACTAGCTCTGATGATGGCATGTGGGTCAGCCAAAATGAATGATGAACAATGGAGGAAAAATTATGAGAGGAGGAGAGATAAAGTGTGCTCGAAATTGAGGAGGGGAAAAAAATTGTTATATGACTCAACCATGTTCAATATTCCCCTTTCCGGACATCATGCCACGCATATACCTCGTCAAATCCACCATATGATCACACACGTGTTTTTCCATATTTGTTCCCATCCATCATCAACACTTCCGCACATACGGAAGACCATAATGCAGAATCATGCAAATGACCATTATGCGACACATAATTTGCATTTTTTCATCTTACTTTTACACGACAAGACAAAATCACGTTGATTAACACACATTAAACAAGATTATCACATCATCTATGTCATCAATCTTCCCATGTCGAATCAACGATTTCTATTTACTTGCAAAGTGCCACACCATATAATCAAGCATAAGCAATTCACAAAATATCACCTATGTAAGGTCAACATGCTCATCCAAACACAAGTCAACTAATATATACCAATATACACCCAATATTTGATCGAATATCAACAAAACAAGGGTCAACACAGGCCACTCGGTCGAGTGTAGGAGACCACACGGTCGAGTGCATGGTGCACTCGGTCGAGTGTCACCCGGGCAAAAGGTTTTCGTTCCCAAACTCGTTTCCAAGCTTTCTTATTTCATAACACAAATGCTAATGTACTCCGATGGTGACTAATACACCATCAAATGACCAAATTAGAACAAACTCACGTCCTTATGGCCATCATTACTACACAATTAAGATGAAATATCTGAGACATACTACCTACACAAATATATTATTTCATAGTTCCTTTCGCAACAGTTCTACCTCTCCCCCCACACCAAGCGATGGTATCACCATACCGTCATCAAGAACCACAATAGTCATATCGGTAGCCACAACACTTACACTATCTCATGAACACGGCCCTAACCATTCATTATTCTCAAGGAATAATAACAACATCACCCCTCAAATGGACAGTACAACGAGATCATGATGTATACCATGAACGCTTTACCTAACAATTGGGAGGCAACTTTACAAACAACATCAATACTACCTCTCATAGGGTCGGGGTCCCATAAAACCCCTTTCGCACTTCATGCATACACACTAAAATTAAACGGTTACACTCTATAGCACGAATAGTCAAAAACCCCAACGATATGATTGAATCCTTCAGTATTACACGCCACACTCTAACTCTCTTGACCGCGAAAACCAAACTTGGTAATATTAATTCCACCATCATATATCTCAATTATTTATCAACCAAAGTTTTCAAGGCATGCTCAATAAAAATATCCCTCAACATGCAACTCAACCTCGTTCACTATCCATAAGTTCAAATGTTCGACCTAGATCACACATCACTCATTATCCACAAACTACCTTATACAATCATTTTACTCAATTCAAGACACCTTACGCAAACTAAAGTCACTTCTTCTATTCCTAATTTCCAAACATGAATCATACACCTAGCTACTTACACGGTTCAAATCCACCTCAGACAAACAAACTTACATAAATCCCAATAAAACGCATGTTTCGCATTCATAACTCTCAATTACAACATCACTCGTCACATATTATTAGCACTTGCCTCTTTACCCTCATAGGTTCGCCGATTCATTCTCATTTCACATTCTCTCAATCATAAACACATTATTAACAAAGATTGTAACATTACGAAACAATGAAACTATGTTTAAGTATAAAATTTAAAATTTAACCATATACACTATGATATATATAAAAAAAATTGGGCAAAATTATAAGGTAAGATTCTCGATTTAGACAATACGTAGCATTATTAACAAAATTGAAATCTTATTACTCAATTAAATCAAGGAAAGCTTTAAGACAAGATTTTCAAATTTCGAGATCATTCCTGACATCATTAGATAAAGGATGAAGTATAAAATCGGATTTGTCTGTATAACTAACGTAGATGTCCAAACTTGAGGCGATTTGTAAAGCAAAACTGCTAGTTTAATGTAACACAATACAACATCAACAAGGACTAAGTAACAAGAAACAATTGGATCGTGTTTTTAGTGCAACGATCAAAATCATTCATTTTAAAATGAAAGTTTAAAAGATTTTGGGCAACATTTTAAGATGAAATTTTGATTCAAGATGATACATGCCGTTACTAACAAGGAAAAATCAAAACTTAAGCGTGACAAGATTCTTTAGCCTCATTAGTTAACCAAACTAAGTTTGTAAACACGAAAATCGAAATTTACGCATGAACATTAAAGTTTCAAAATTTTCGGGATAAAATTTTCATGACCAAATTTCAAATGCATAACAAGAGTTAGCAATAACAACCGAACTTTAGTCCTTGTTAAACAATTAACCATGCAACAAACACCAAATCAAATTATTTACTCGAGAATTTCATTAAATTTTGGGGCAAAATTCAATATGAAATTTTATACTTGATATCATAAATGTTATAAAAAGGTGATTAATATCATGAATCAAATAAAATATTCAATTAACTGACAAAATTTGGAGGAATTAGCGTAGATTTAAACAAAACAAAACTAGGGAAAAACATGAACAAGTAAAAAAACCACCCATATTGTTTAACTAGCAAGAATTAAGAGGATAAAATGGAGTATAAAGCTTAAGTCCAAGCAACAAACATTAACAATGGAGTTTTGGGAAATTTTTAAAGATATTTTGGGTATTTTTATAATGAGAAATGATGAAGAAATACAAGGAATAAGGTAATAATGCAAATCTCGCGAAATTCAAAACCCACAATATGCCACTCGGTCGAGTGCCCTTTCCACTCGGTCGAGTGAACCACTTCTAGAAATTTTCAAGTCTCTGGAAAATGGTTAATTCGGTCGAGTGCTAGGGTCCACTCGGTCGAGTGACTAGTACTCGATCGTGTACTAGCTCGCACTCGGTTTGGTGCCTTTCTATGGTTTGCAATTTCCGACTAAGAATTACTATTCTTATACTAGCGACTACTATTACTAATCACACTCCAACTATAGTATTAGTGAATTCCAAATATAGATGCGGTAATAACATGCCAAAGGACGAGGCTAACGCCCCTCATACACCAACACCTAACAATCATTCTCAAAACATGCCATGCGTATCATTACTTTCATCCAACTTCTAAATGTTATCACATACCATATGAACAATTATATCATGCAAGAATCCTATCAACTATGCAAATTATGGCTTTAAAACTCATCATATTCAAATACGCAACACAGATACAAATAATTGCATTTCACATAAAACAATCCTTCAGTGATATCCCATATACCTCACTCAAGTAAACATTTCCATTTCATCCTTTCAACTATTATATATTATCATACGCCAAACGAAGGGATATGTCAAGCAAGAAAAGAAATCTATAAACTCGTATCAACACATACAAAACCACGTCATGTGATGACTTGCCAACTTAACATTGCACACATGAAATCACAAAACATTGCACTTCACATTTCCCGACTCATAACCACCCACATAGTGACCAACTGAGACAATAGGATCTAGTTTTAAAATGAGGGATCCTACTCACCGAAAACCGACCTCCTATTGTACTCATGTCGGATTCATTTTATTAGACACATCTATGTTCATTTGGCTCATTGGTTTAGGTTCCAAAATCGTCACTCTGATACCACTTTGTAACACCCACTTCTTACCCGGCCAAGGTAATTAAGGAATGTTACCGTCTCGGTTTCCCAAGGCAGCGAAATCAGAATTACAATTAAGAAAATCTTATATAAAAACAAGTTTAGTGATTAAATAAATGTAAACAAATGATAAATGTGAGCTATACAAATTACAAGTCGACTACCATCTATATATCTCATCTATGCTACGCTACTCGACTCCGAGTCCAAGACGCGGCCCATATCCCGATCACGTCAACAAGCAAAACATGTACTCAACCTGCTCCTCATATGATCGAAAATATAATATGGATCGACACAGGCCACCTAAGAAATAGGTGACAATTACACAGACATACAACACGTCAGTTTCAATAAATAAAGTGAGACACGACACAAAGTGTGTGAGTATGCAACATGACTATGATATGAATGAAACGCTATCAAAAAACCACCACGCCAGTACCGGGACACGTCCAGATGTACCCACAACCACTGGTGCCAGGGACACGCCTACGACACTACACCACACAAAAAGGTACCGGGACACGCCCAGACGTACCGGGCCCGGAAGCCAATCATGTCCCCTGCCAGACTGTAAGACCCGCCCTGTTAGGGACCCGTTGACTGACCTGTTGACCAAGGGAAAGCCTTAGCAAGGGAGATGGGAGAGATCAGTTGACCAATGTAACTCGTTACTTGACCTAGCAGTGGCCACTCGGCCGAGTAGTTAAGATACCCGAACGAGTGGGGCGTACTCGGCTGAGTATGTCTATACTCGACCGAGTACATCGTCGGTCAGCGCGGTTTTATAAAATGCGGAATCTTAAACAAAAATCATTTTCGACAGTTCCTTTTCTCTTTTCCTAAACCTAATCTCTCCCTCTATTCTCTCATTTCACTCTACACGTCATTGGTGGCCTTGAACACTTATCCGGGAAGGGAGATAGGCTATACATGGAGTCATTGTGTCGGGTTGTCACTGTCATCGGCATTGGTCTACGTCTTAAGGGGATGTGCACATTAATGGACTTCGGTTATGTGCTCGTTGCGATGAGCGGGGCTTAGGTGGGCGTGGTTGCGGTCCCCCACGGGCGGTGAGGATTACTTGTTGCGATGGGTAATCTGGCAGGACTACACATTTCAGTGTGTAGTCAGTTATTGATTGTTAATGGAGTGGGAGATGGATATTGTAATTGAATTGGTTGCATTGTTTGTTTGTGTATTCATATCTTGGTTATATAGTTGACTAACCCCGTTGTTGTTTTTAAAACTGTGGTGATCCATTCGGGGATGGTGAGCAGTTCGTTTAGTAGGCATTGGTTGGTATGTTGCTTGCGGGACGTGAAGGGGAAATCGAGTCATCACGCTGTCTAGCTTGTGGCCGCTGTAACTTATGCTTAGTAGTCCTTCAACTGTTTTAGAGTTGTAATATTTTTCTATGTTGTATAATATGTAAGAACATATAATAAAACGTTCTGTTATTGTTTATTTGATTTATTTACCTCGGGCAACCGAGATGGTAACGCCCTTACTTATTGGGGAAGTTTTGTTAAGGCTCCTTGGTAAGTGGGGGTGTTACAAAGTGGTATCAAAGCGACGATTTTGGAACCTGAACCAATGAACCAAATAAATGTAGGGTGTCAAATTAAAATGAACCTGGTGTATGCGTGTTGGGAGCCCTGTTATATCAGTTTTGGGTGAGAAGACGCCCTCATCTCAGAATCCTGGCCCCATCATGCTTAAGCCAGCAACGTCGTATCGGGTAAACGTATGGGGCTGTGTGTGTGTGTGTGTGTGTGTGTGTGTGCGTGCGTGCATGCGTGTGTGTGTGTGTGTGTGTGTGTGTGTGTGTGTGTGTGTGTGTGTGTGCGTGTGTGCGTGTGTGCGTGTGTGTGTGTGTGTGTGTGTGTGTGTGTGTAATATGTGACTTTTTTGAATGTTACTTGGTGACTGGTGTTAAAGGCTGAAGTACCGAGGATGCGAGTATGGTGTAAGGGTGTGTGTTTGCCTTATAGATGAACTTAGTAGTTGGTTTAAAATTCTATGTATGGTCGTATATGACAAGGGAAGTAATGGTAGATGGTAATGATATAACATTTAAAGGTATGATAAGGCGTATGAATGACTTGAGTGAGTAGTATGTGCAGGAACGGAGTAGAGACTTGTATGCGTGTGGATTTGCTTACACATTGTCGATGACATAATCAAGTTTGAAGTAGGTTAGGTGTACATGTGACGTGACTAGTTTTCCGTTAAAGGAATTATATGACATGTGATATATGTTGTGCAAGTAAGTCAGAAGGGTGTGTAATCGATGAGTTGCCTTGTGTGTGATAGAAGTAACGCCTAAGTGTGACGAGTTACGAATAAGCGGAACTCCGAACAATGTTTGTTTTTTTTTTTTTCAGGGAAACCATTCATAAAATCTTCAATTTTCGTTACTGTACAGGTATACTCAACCGAGTACATTGGATACTCGACCAAGTAAGCGAAACTCGACCGAGTATGTAGGCACTCAGTCGTGTACTCAAAGGTCAGTAGCTGACTAAAAACACAATTATGAGTACTCGACCGAGTAGACCAAATACTCGACCGAGTAGAGACTACTCGGCCGATTAGGTCTAGTACTTGACCGAGTACCCTAATATTCGCGGTTCAACACAACTTTTTCCGGAAACCCTATAACTCCCTTTTATTCTATTTTCACGCCTCATCCTTCCTCTTGCTACACATAAACTTCTCAATTTTCCTCTCTCACCAAAAACTTGGGTGATTTGTGTTGATTTTGTCTTCGGATTTGTTCTTGCCTTCACTCTTTCTACTCAATTTCTGACTTAAGGTAATGCAACTATAAAAAAACTCTTTACTTTTAATCAAATCAATTGAGAAATTTGTCCCAAATTCAGAATTTTCTACTCTTATAATTCCAATATTCATGTTTGTATGGTGTTAATTTAGTAGTAATTGCTCTTATTAGTTGATTTACTCATGCAAAAGATAGTTTCTATTCTAAAAAACCTTCCGATTTTTTGTCGAAAAGTTCTAGGGTTTTGCCCTAAAATTTTTATTTTTGTCACTTAGATTGCTTCTAGGATGTTCTTAATGGTTCAACTGATAATGCTAATGCTCTACCAAGTTAATAATTCATGCCTTTTGATAGAAAAATCCGTCTAAAAACTCCGTCTTAAAAGTGTATAAACTGAGAATTTTCATCTGTTATGGTATAATTTCTGGAGAAATTCTTGTTGACCTTGTATTTTTGCAGCATGCCGAAACCAAGAGCACCTCCTAAGAAGAGGACCCGTGCTAATGTTGTGATTGAGGAAGGTCAATCGAGCGAGGAGCCGTTTGTCCCTCCAGTCGATCAGTACCCATCGATAATCTTTTTTTTTGGTAAAATGTGAGTATATATATATAATATATCAAAAAGATAGGTACATAAGGAGTTCCAGTAGCACTAATCATCAATTACACATAATTTCTTATTTTGCAACCAATCTAAATCCGTCTTAGTAAGCACTCTGAAATCTCTTCCACGGAGCCTTGCCTTAACCTCCTCAATGACTTGATTAGCTACTCCTTCTGGCCTTAGCAGCACCCCCTCCATTATGCTTTTGTTCCTCTGCTGCCATATGCTATACACCATCCCCCATAGAAGAGCAACCTGCACCCCCTTCTGCAACTTCGTACCTGTTCTCTAGTTGCACCAAACTAGTAGATCAGTGACAGGGAACATTATCTGCATCCTCTGGTTCATTTCCTGTATGACCTTCCTACTGTAAACACAGGCACACATCAGGTGATCAATGCTTTCAGCAGTCTGTGCACACAGAAAGCAGCTATCCACAACCTCCAGACCATACATAATAAGTTTATCCTTAGTCCTCATAGCTCCATGTGCATACAGCCACCCCATAAATTGGTGTTTTTGGAGTCACATGCTCATTCCAGACCCATTTATGCCAGAAAACCGCAGGTTTTCTTTCCCTTAGCGATTCATACCCCATAGCAGGAGTATACTTGGACTGTGCATTCCAGGTACCATCAATATATCCAGGTAGCATTTCCTCCTTTACTTTACATATTCTTCTCCAGACCCAGCTAGAATTAGCAGTAGGCTTATAGTCTAGCCAAGTCTGCCCTTTTAAGTAGTTCTTCTTCACCCATTGCACCCATATTGAATTCTTCTCCTCCATGACCCAATGCACCAGTCTGCCTATCATAGCCTTATTCATAATTTCCTGATCTTTGAGCCCTAGACCTCCCTCTTCTTTTGAACAGCTCAACTTATCCCAAGCTACTAGTGGGACTCTCCTGTATTCAGCACTATTATCCCACAAGAAATTTCTGCAAGTAGCTTCTATTTTACTAATGATCCCTTTTGGAATAACAAACATTGAGGCCCAATATGAATGCAGTGTAGAGAGCACAGCCTTTACCAACACCAGTCTCCCAGCATAGGAGAACCTTTTGGCCCCATAATTATGAATTCTACTGCAGATCTTCTCAACCAGGCATTCACAGTCAGCTTTCTTCAGTCTTGTGGTCTGGATAGGCATCCCAAGGTATTTGAATGGCAGCACTCCCTCCACAAAGCCAGACACCCTTAAGATATCCTGTTTAATGTGCTCTGGAACTCCTTGGAAGTAGGCATTCGATTTAGTTGCACTCACCTGTAGTCCAGATGCTTTGGAAAAGGTAGAGAAGGCTCTTAGCAAGAGCATCATGGAGCAGGCATCCCCTCTACTGAATAATAGTACATCATCAGCAAACATGAGGTATGCTAGTCTGACCTCTTTACAAAGGGGATGGTAATTGAACTCAAACTTAGCAGCTACATATTTCAAAGTCCTAGTTAGGTACTCCATACATAGTGTAAAAATAAGAGGGGAAAGACGATCTCCCTGTCTGAGTCCCCTCTTGCCTTGAAAATATCCAAACATATCTCCATTCAAGGATAATGAAAAACTTGCAGTAGTGATACATTGCAATATCATTTCTTTAAAGTCAGCAGGGAATTCAAGAGCATCTAGCAATTGTTCAACAAATGACCATTCCACCGTGTCATATGCTTTTTGCAAGTCTATCTTGAACATACACCTATGAGTAGCATTTGACCTTTCATACAATCTGATCAGGTATTGACAGATAAGGATATTCTCCTGGATACTCCTATTTTGCACAAATGCCCCTTGGTTTTGATCAATGATACTAGGCAAAACATCAGCCAGTCTTGCACAAAGCAGCTTAGAGATTATTTTGCATATGACATTGCAGCATGCTATTGGACGAAATTGCAACACATTTTTTGGTCTCTCACATTTAGGGACAAGAGTTAAGGTAGTAGCATTGATTTGCCTGAGCAGCTTCTTATGGGTAAAGAAATCCTGGACTGCATTAATCACATCCCCACCTATTACACCCCAAGCATCCTTAAAGAACTTGCTTGTGTAGCCACCAGGTTTAGGGGACTTGATGTCAGGAATGCCAAACACAATATCCCTTATCTCCTTACCAGTGACTGGCCTGGTCAACAGTGTATAATGTTCAGCATTACATCTGGGTCCTTGGTCAATAATCTTCCTATGTACTTTTTTTGTCTCTTGCTTAGCTCCCAGTAAAGCTTGGTAGTATTCCAGGAAAGCATTATGCACCAGTTCTGGGGTATCACATGAGTTACCATTCCTATCCTCAATCAGCATAACTCTATTTCCATTCCTTCTTTTTTGAGCACTCCATGAAAATAAGAGCTATTAGTATCCCCCTGCTGCAGCCACTGAATCTTTGCTTTTTGAGCCATAAAACTGTCCCTTGCCTCAGACAGTTCCCTTAAACTTTTAGTAGCCTCAGCCTCCTCAGATATAAGGGCCATATTTGAAGAGTCTTTCCCTATCAATTCCTGCAAAACAGCTACTCTTTTCTGCACCAAAGCAGTAGATTGCTCAATATCACTATAGTTCTCCCTATTCAAGGCTTTCAGAGAAGGCTTCAGGAACTTCAAATTTTTTGCCAGCCTTAACATTGGGGATCCAGGAATACCTTGACTCCAACATCTCTTAATAATGGGCAAAAAATCCTTGGCAGTTCCCCATTTATTGTAATACTTGAAACTTCTAATTTGCTGGACCTGAGTAGAGCTATTAATCAAGCAGGGAGTGTGATCAAACATACCCTCAGGGAGGAAGTTCGCATATAATTCTGGAAAATTATCACACCAAGCTTTATTGATCATAAACCTATCAAGCCTACTGTAAATCCTATCAACAGGTTATTGCTTATTATTCCAGGTGAACAATGAGCCTGTAGCAGTAATGTCCACTACTTCACAGTCTGCAACACATGTTCTAAATGGTTCAATCTCTGTATTAGGAGTATTACCTCCTACTCTCTCAGAAGCTGACAACACACAATTGAAGTCACCTGCCATAGCCCAAGGGCCATCCACTTGACCAGCAAACCTCCTTAGATGATCCCATAGAGGGGTCCTCTCTTGAATACCATTAAATGCATAGATCATGGTTAAGAAGAAAACACTTCTACTCACCAATGTTTCAACCTTCATATGGATGAATTGAGCATTGTATTCAACAAACTGAATTCTGAATATCTTAGGATCCCAAAGAATCCATATTCTCCCATTATTGTAGTACCCATTATTTGTATAAATGCACCAATTATTAAAAACATTTATAGTTCTATTGAAAGACTTGCTTTTTATTTTTGTTTCTAACAAACCAAATAAACCTACTCCCTTATTTTGCAAGAAAAAATTAATGAACTTTTGCTTATTTACCCTATTCATTCCTCTCACATTCCAAAAGCCTATTCTATCCATTAAGTATAGGAGGAGAATGAGTATGACCATTACCAGTTTTAGTACCATTCAATTTTGAAGGAGAAGTCAATATTTCTTTATAAGAATGAGCTCCAAAAGTATCACCACTATATCCACTCCTGTCTCCTTCCTGCCTATGCATTCTGACTAATCTTTTACGAGGAGTCAAAATCCCAGTCACCATCTAAGGTTTTGGATTATTCAGAATCAAAGAGCCCTCCTGTGGTTGTACCCCAACAGTTTGTTTTACTCTCCATACCTGTTTGACTGGTTTTTTTGCAATACAGTCCTGATTTCCTTTTCTACAGTGCTCCATCTCATGCCCCATGCCCTAGCATTTCTTACACTTAATAGGTCTCCACTCATAATCAATATCAACCCTTATGATCAGACCTTTTTCATCTTTAAAAGCAATCTGAGGAGGCAGCTCTTGGTCCACCATAAGTTCTACCATTACACGAGCATACCCCAGTCTTGTCCTCTCCTCAGTGGCTGCATCACTTTTAATGAATTTCCCAATTAAGCCTGCTATTTTAGGTAACCCCTTCCCCCAAAACTTCAGAGGGAGTTTATGGATTTGAACCCAAGCAGGAACAGATTTCACATCATCCTTCGTCATCTCCATGTCCCTAGTCCAAGGCTTAACAATCAATGGTTTGTTGTCAAAAAGATAATGCCCTGAACTCATGACTTTGTCTTTCATTTCCATCGTTTTAAACCTAACCAGAAAGATACCATTGGGCATGAACGAGATTTTATCAATATTAAATTTCGTCCATATTCTTCTTATAAAGCCTTCTACCACCTCCCACGGCGGATTTGTCCCCAGAATAAAGCAAACTACCGCCTGACTCCAATATTCAATTTCCTCTTCAACATCCTCCAATTGTAACTGTAACATACCATCAGTCTCTGTTTTTGGTTCTTCTTCGATAACAGGAGGACTCTGTTCTGCTGTCTCCTGAACCACTTCCTCCTCCTCCTCATTCTCAACTTCATCTTCATCACATTGTTCTTCCTCTTCATCAGTTTCAATCACTAGTTCGGGGATGCCATTAATCTCCTGAATATCTTTTGTCTTACGTTCCTCCTCGACATCAGGTCCTGCCCTAATTTCATTAGCAACCGAATTTTCTATATTTTCCTGATTTGGTTCTTCTACTGACAAGGACTTTGCCCCTGGTACACTCCTTCCACGTAGCATCATCTCCCTTTGTCTTTGCAGATTGGATTTCCTAGCCATAGGCTCGAAAATCGAAGGCGGCTTCTCTCTCTCAAGTTCTCCATCGTTTCTCTCTCTAGGGTTTTAAATTCCCCATCGATAATCTTTGCTAACTTTAAACAGCGGGCTGCATTCGTGGCCTTGATGGGTTGACCATAAGGCCGGCCCGTTGTGTTGACCCGAAAATCTTGACAACCTTGGGTGTGGAATCGGATATATCTCATATATTCGAGATTTTGGGGATGGACGGGCTATATCACCTTTGTAAAAAGTCTTACTCGTTTCTCATGACACGGCTGTCGCAATCCTATCAAAAATAAAACCAACAGGCTCTAACTAATGCAGCAGAGACAAGTCGGGTATCGTATCCACAGGGAGGCGGTCACTATCTACTCGTTATTCAGTCTGTCTATAATCACAAGATGGGGGGTTCGAGTTGTTTGATATGCTAAACTAAAAGAACAGTAAAAGTGAAAACAATAAGAAAAGTGAGAATTAAGATCAAATAAAGGGAGAGATACCAGGATGTCGGTTCACCATGATATTACACAAATCAACTAAAGGTAGGCCAGTCGGTCTAATGTGAGAAGGGTAGTGGAAAGGTCCTCTCGGCCTGCTATCCACCCTAAAATACTACTAACTTAGCTCTCGCCCTCATTCTTGTAGTCTATTGTTCATAACAGGCCTATTCATTCCAATCTCTCGATCTAGGTCTGAATTTAACCGGTTTAATTACTTCAGTTGCATGCATTCAACCTAATAATTACAGTTATATTGCTATAAATCAATTCTCACAACAAAACCTCCTAACCAATTATCGCATCATTGCTTTACTACCATGACTCCCCTAATCCTAGCATTAAAGAATTAGCTATGCATAAAGGTAAATGAAATAAGAACGAAAGATAAAGATATAATAAACAACATGATATAAAGAGATGTGAAAAAGAGAATTAACATAAAAGAGAGAAAAGAAAATTACAAAACTGAGATCCGGAAAATGAAAGTGACAGAAGTAAGTTCGAAACAAGAAAGAGTTTCTGATGAAAGAATTGATAGGTAAAAACTGATCGCTTAACCTAATTCACTCTCTCCTATTTATAGGAGAGATATTTATTCACCTAAGATACGATAGTAAGATATTAAAATCCTGCGTCAGATAGAAAAGTACTCGATAGAGGACATTAGAACTCCTCGATCGAGTAACTCCTAGCAAAAACCTCTCGATCGAGGACATTAAGTACTCGATCGAGCATTATCAAAAAGGCACCTCTCAATCGAGGACTTTAAGTACTCGATCGAGCACTATCAAAAAGGCACCTCTCGATCGAGGACTTTAAGTACTCGATCGAGCACTAAAGTACTCGATCGAGTGGTTTCCAGCGCATAATTCCTGCTTCGCGCACTGAACTTCAAATGGCCGCCATTTCTTCGTTACTTAGGCAAATCAGGCGTTTTTGGTGGCGTTGGAAAGCTAAGAGGATAAGCTTTCATCTCCAATTAGAATAACCTGAATATCATTTTTATAACTCTAGATATGGCTCTTCAAAGTAGGCACTAGTGATATGAAGCTCTTCCTTTGCTCGCCTAGCTTCCTTACTTCTATGCGCATCTTAAAATAGTACTCTCTATTTTAGCAGGATTTTCCCTGAATGGATCCGGCTCTGATTATTGAATAACAAGGGTATCTAGTTCAACAAATTTAGAATAAAAGTATGAATAAATAATAGGTAAGAATTATGGATAAATAATGTTATTTGTATTTCTTTGATAGGCTGATCACAATTTCTTGTATACAATTGAATATACAGGAAAATAAGAGGTAAATTATAGATGATTTTCTGAATGATTATCAGATGTCCTTTACAATTGTTCAACCATGCTATTTATAGCCTTCAAATATTAAAGTTGGATGCATGCTTAACGTTCTACATGATCGTTGGAGTGGTTAGCTGGAAAATAGGGCACATTCCCTATTAATCCGGTTGACTTGTTCTGCTTCAACAAACTTCTGTTCTTATCCTCTTGCACGTTTTGATTTATGGAGATAATATGGTCTTTGTAGTTGGACTTGGTCTTCCCTGAGAATAGGACGTGGGCATTTGCTCTTATATATCCGTTTTCTTTGCTTGTTAATTTAGTCCACCGCTGAGTGTCCCGCCAGGCTATTCTCAGACTTACCATCGTGCTTTTCTTCTAGGATTTAGTAGCTTGCTTATCTTGTGGTACTCTTCATCTGCCAAATAGTAATTAGATTTGTTCGGTCCCTGGTTGCCCCAATCAACCTAATAAGGTCAGGCTAATTTGAAGTCAGACCAGGCTAAATTGGGCCTAACAATTGCCCCTTAAGATTTTACCCGTGCTGGATCAGGCCAGGGGTGAGATGTCAATTTTACCGGGTTAAACAATAAAAAGAATTATATTTACTCAATGACTCTTAGACTCCTTGTGACCGTTAATCACTGCAACGGCTAACTACATGATGTCATGCTGACAGTTTTGTGTTTTCTAGGGTTTTTGCACCATTATTCTTCTTCTATAAATACGGTAATTGTGATGATTTTATTTTTCACCAAAATTCTTCTGCTTTTCTTGCTAAATCTTCTCTAAAATTCTTCCCTATTTCCCAGGAATTCCAGTTTGCTAACTATAATTTTTCATTAATTTATCACGATAAATAAAACAATAAAGGATATGGGAGCCAAAAAGCGTCCTGCTTCCTAGAAAGCTGCGGCTGAGCCTGAACCCACAGACGTCCATGAGGAGGAGGTGGTTGAAATTGATCCTCCTGCTCGTGCTATAGCTTTTAAATATCAAGATTCTATTTTTTCTGCTCTTCAATCCCTGGATTCTTATTTTCCTGAGGAAGACCTATTGGAAACAAACTATGATGGGGTTTTAAGGGAGAAAAAATTGATTCCTGACTCGGCTGAGATCTGGATTCCTGAGTTTTGTCCAGTCAGAGCTAACTGGGTGTCACCTGGTTGGTTCTGTACTTATGAATGGGCGTTCAAAGCAGGTTGTAAGTTACCTTTTACTCCTTTAATGATTGATACTATTCGTGCCATGGAAGTATCACCTTTCCAAATTATGTCAATGGTTTGGAAACTTGTCCATTCTATTGAAAATTTATGTGCTAAACATAAACTTGTAATTACTATTAACGATATCAAGGCAAAGATATCATCCTGAAAAATCCTTCTACCGGTCGTTTCAATTTGAGAATCAAGTCGAAAATGTCTCCATTAATTACTAACCTGGACTGGGGGACGATAAAGGTCGGGCAAAGACTTACCTGTTTATCCGACCGAAAAGTCCGGGGTCGTGGACTGGATTATTTGAGATATCCTCCTTTGGAGAGTGGTAGGTTTCCTGCATTCTTAATTTGTATTTTATATCATACGAGATTGGAATATTTAAGTTTTACCTACGCATTTTTGGTGATATTTGCAGCTCTTGACTGGAACTTCGACCCTCTTGACGAGGAAGCTATTTCAAGGATAGAGGCCTTTCTTTCTATTCCTGAGGAAGAGAGGACTTGGCCTGCTAGTTTGGGCAGGGATTTGTTGCCCCGGTATATGAAGCCTAAGCTGAGTGTGGTCAAAGTACCCAAAGGCGAGCCTAGCTCCACTGCTCTTTCCTGTATGTCTTCTATATGTCTTTATGTTGATTGTTGTCTTATTGCCGCTTCTCTTCTGATATTTATATGTATTTTTTATACATTCAGTGTACAGATCTTTTGCTAGGTTGGCCACTTTTAGCGCACTGACTTGAAAGTCAGGGGTTGCTAGAATTGCTTTGTGCAGTCCAAGAGCCAGGAGGCTAGTGGGAGCGACAAGACACTTGACATTTTGGTTTCGATGTCCACCTCCCTGTGAACCGTCCCGTGCTAGTATCCCCAGGGTCGTTCGTGGCTTCTAAAAGGAGGAGGGAAGCTGTCATTCCTGAAGAGGAAGGGAGAGAGAAAGAGCCTATTCAAGCTCAACCAATTAGGAGTGTCAGGGAAGTGTCTGCTCGGATGGACGATATGGACGCTGCCCGGGCACAGATAAATGATTTTTCTGCTAGTATGAGCGGCCAGCTTTTATCTGATAATACCCCTGAGTCTTCTACCAAAGTGGTGTCTATCTTATCTTCTCTTATGACAAAGGTTGCTGCTCTTGCTTCTCAAGCTAAGGAGGTTAATTGCAAAGGGCCTTTTTTAATTATTATGTGTTCTTTGTGTTGCTTTATGTTTGGCTGATTTCTTTCATTTTCTATAGGGATTGGACGCTGGGTTGGCTACTGCTTGTCAGCTCAGGGATGCCCAGGCTAGGATTTCTGGCTTGGAAGAGAAATTAGATAAAGTTAACCGTGAGCTGCACACATCCAGGGGTAATGAGGTAGTACTTCAATCTCAGCTGGGGTCGGCTAGAGAGGCATCTAGGGCTACTTTGGTTTGTGAGGTGGCTGCATAAAACGTTGAGAAAGTTGTCAGGCAAGAACTCGACGCTGCAAGGAAAGAGCTGGAAATTGTCAAGGAAGAGCTGGCTGCCGAGAAGCAGGCAATGCAGGATCAGCTGAGGAAGAATGAAGAGCTTGGTGCTGAGAAGGAGCTGGTGGAGGCGCGGCTTGCTGATGCTTCTCAGTACTTCTTTGGGAAAGGCCGGGTTGATGCTATGAGGGATCCGGAATCTGACCAGGCTAAGTGGGATCCGGATCGGGATGAAACAGCTCTGGACACCCAGTATCCTGATTTTGCCAATATGGGTCAAGAAGAAGAAGTGGATTCTCCTCCTTCTAAGGAGAAATCTGGTGATCAGGAAATGGTGGATGGTTGTGAGTCGGTTACTGGTTCGAAGCCTACTTAGATTTGGGTTTTTGCTATTCGTTTTGGCTCATCCATAGGGGATGTTCCTAGAATGAATAATTATTAGGTATGTGGTAGGGCTGGAGTTTTTTGAGTGATTATTTTGTTTTGTTTTTTGAATAAATATTTGGTCTTTTAGTGGTTTCTTTTTGTGTTTTGATGAAGTATACTTGTAGTGTTGGATGTGTACTGGATCTAGCCAGTTATTCGACTGGATCGGGCCAGTCTTTTTTTTTTGTGCTGGATCTGGCCAGTTCTTTGTGTCATGGGTGGGGTTATTGCATGTCTGGAGGGCTTATGTCTCCTGCCTGTCTGGAGGGCTTATGACCCATCTATGTCATACAAGCCAGGAAAAGGTTTTCCAGGTTTGTATATTAAATTGAGCTTAATATTTTAAGGCCTGTTTTTGCAACTGAAAGTTGGATATCAGTTGGATATCAGTGGGGTGGCCCCCAATTTAAGTAAAGTACAGTATGTAAAACAAATATTGAAGATTCTACTCGGTAAAGGGAAATACGAGAATATTGACAAGTACTTGGGCACATAATGGAAGAAATTATATAAGGCATTTATTCATATAATGTCAAATATCATACATTTAGTTTCATATCAGGTCAGGCAGGAAATGGTAAGATAAAGATTATACCTGGACTGGGGGATATATTTTATATGTGAAATAGTTTTAAGTGTGCAATATTCCAAGCTCTTGGGATCATTTCACCGTCCAGGGTTTGTAGTCTATAAGCTCCCTGGCCGACTATTGAGTCAATCAGGTAGGGACCTTCCCAGGTTGGAGCCAATTTGCCAGCATTCTTCTCTTTTGTGTTTTAACAAACTTTTCTGAGAACAAGGTCTCCTACCCTGAATACTCTAGCTTTGACAGTCTTGTTGTAGCTTTTTGCAACTCTTTGATGATATGCTGCCATTCTAATGCTGGCTGCATCTCTTAGCTCTTCCGTCAAGTCCAGGTTGTCCTCCATTAGAGGTATATTGCTCGTTATTGTATTCAGGCTGCATCTGGCTGATGGAATGTCGACCTCAGCTGGGATTACTGCTTCACATCCATAGACCAAAGAGTACGGGGTTTGGCTTGTGGATGTTTTAGGCGTGGTTCTGTCAGCCTAGAGGACCAAGGGGAGCTCTTCATCCCATCTACCTTTCCTTCTTTCTAGCTTCTTCTTTATGCAACTGATTATTACTTTGTTACTAGATTCTGCCTGGCCGTTAGCTTTTGGATATCCTAGTGTGGAGGTTACCAGGTTGATGTTCCATTGAGCACAGAAGGCTGCTGTTCTTTTTCCCACGAATTGCGTGCCATTGTCACATATTATTTCAGAAGGGATGCCATATCTACATATGATGTTGCGTTTGATGAATGTTATGACATCCTTTTCTTTGACTTGCCTGTATGAATCAGCTTCTATCCACTTGGAGAAGTAGTCAGTCATTGCTAGCATAAAAAATTTTTGCCTGGGTGCTTGAGGTATGATGAAGAGTGTCGTCGTGGCTCTCAATCAAACACATTTATAATACTCAACAAACAACTAGTTAGCGGTAAGTCGAGGTCGATCCATGGGACGGTGTGCTTTGGGTTCTAAGTCTATCTATCTCAATTTATGCTAGTGTCACGATTTGTTTGGGTTTGTAGTTGTGTCTAAACTAATGCGAACAATATAATAAAACAAACAATAAAAGGAAAGATGTAAACAATTGATTAAAAGTGCTAGGATATCATGGGGTTATGGGGGATTCATGGTGTTGATCATACAAACATGTTTACAAGGTTGCAAGCAATTAATGTTGTGGAGGAACCGAGTTGGGTTATATCTTACGGTTCTTAGGAAGAGTTGGGTCCCGGAGCCGAATCGATTAGATTGTACAACACCTACAAGTCGACTTACTTTCCTCCTAATCAACTTCTATGCATGGTCTAACAAGACTCGAGTTGGTTTATATCTTACAAGTCAAGTTGAGTAGATAAGAGATGGTTGTAAATGCAAGGATTCATAGGCTTAGCATTTCATCGAACATAACATGTGCATAAAGTTGACATCACAACAAGCAAGCAATTTAATCATGTGAACATATTAGATTAAGCATGAATCAATCCCATGTTGGTTTCCCCTAATTACCCACTAATCCTAGCAAGAGACTACTCACTCATTATCATGGGAAACATGTCATTAATGGTGTCAATCATCACAACAAGTATAAACATGATAATAGAATGAAGAAATGAACAATAAAGATTAAAGAGTAAAGGAATTATACCAACTTAAGATGTGATCCAAATAATAATGCAAAGAATAATAGAAGAACTTGATGATTGATGGAAGGTCGTCAATCTCCCAATAATAACCCAATAATCTTCAATTACCCAATAATAAACTTGAATAATAAACTTGAACAATAATTAAAGAGAGATTAATGTGTAATTTGTGGAAAGATTAAAGAGTAATCTATTCTAATCTACTCCTAATCTAATCTAAAGAAGGATTTTCTAGCTAAAAAGATGTGATCAAAACTTGATGGTTTGATTATTACAAATGGGGTATTTATAGTGAAAATTAGGGAGGATGCATTAGGGTTAACTAAGGGCTAAACTAGTAATTACACTTTTTAAGTTGAGCAAGGAGACTCTGGGATTGTCCGAGAGAAGGGCTTCTCTTATCGTTGCTTGAAGAATGAAAATGTGTCTTTGTCTGCTGAAATCCGTGCGGATGGGAGTCGGGACGGCCGGATCTGGGCTAAGGAATCCGAGCGGATCCTTGGGCAAGACGCTCGGATTGGCGAGGGGAATCCGAGCGGATTGTAGGGAATCCGGCGATTCTCTTCCAGCGGAATTTCTTGTTTTTCCCAGCCACAAGACGGGCGGATTCCTGAGAAGACGGGCGTCTTGGGGGAAGACGGGCGGATTCTGAGAAGACGGGCGTCTTGGGGAAGACGGGCGGATTCCTGCGAAGACGGGCGGATTCCTAAACAGCTTCTTTGTTTGACCTCGGATTGTAAAACGGACGTCATTTTCTCATCCGGACTCCTATTGGAGTGATTCAAAAGCCTAGATCGCTTGATTTTTCGACGCTGTTCCATCTAACATATTTTCAGAGCCAAAGGAGCAACTCTTGGTTTGCGTTCCGAGCCATTTTCTTCATGAAGTGCCTTCCCTCTCGTCATTCTTACTTTTAACCCTTTGATCCTTCTACATACACTTTATTCCTACATCTTTGGTCATCATTCTTGCCTCCTCTTCATACTAGTCCATCTAATATCATCAATAAGCTTCCAAATATGCACGAAAGGCGGGAATTTCCGCCTTATTTATCTCCTTTTCTACAAAACATATGAAATGCGATAGAAAAGCAAATAGGAAGGTTTTGACGGATAAAATGGCCATAGAATGATATAATAGTATGCAAAATAGGCTCAATTAGGGGACTAAATGTGCGCTAATTATGGTCACATCAAATATCCCCAATCCGAACCTTTACTCGTCCCGAGTAAAGAGGTGACTAAAACTAGACCTTTATTTAAACTATCTTACTAATATAGCCGATATGAGACAATTAGCGGGTCTCACTCCGCCCCTTCAACTCACAACAAGACAACCATGAGGTAGGATGCCTTCTTGCAAGGCAAGGTGGGTCTTGCCAAAATGGCGACACATCCAATCATTAAGCACACAAAAACACGTAATGGATGCATCTACAAAAAGAATAGCCACTCCCTCATCAAGTGGCGGAAATTATCTACAAGGGAAGCAATTCAAGGGTACACAATCCTTCATAGATGCAATTTGTTCAAACTACTATGCCTAGAAGGATACCAATAAATCACCTCCAAAATGTGTCAAGCTAGGGTACCTTTGTCCTCAATCGTTAAATGCTTTTGTCAAGAGTAGACTCCCTATGGTGTTAGAAACACTGGAGGATCGCGGAATTCCCCCTCTTGCCTAGACAAGAAGAAGGGTCGTCCCCTCTCTACCATGCACAAAAATGGATACGATGGATAAAGGGATCGATAGATGTTTGAGTTTCATTTTGGGAGTTTGCTTTTGTTTTTGTTTTCCCCCCAAATTTCTTTGGCATTTGACTTTTTGAGAACACTTTCTTGCCATTTCTTTTTGATTTTTGGCATTTCAATACTTGACAACTTTTTTGCATTTCTTTTTGAACATTTTCAAAGTCACCCCAATTAGTAACGAGGGTGCCTTGTATTTGAAGCTTTAGGAGTCTATTTTTGCTCCTCTTTTCTTTTGATGCATTTTTGCAAACTTTCTTTCATTTTTCATTTCTTTGAACTCAAATTGATTTCTTTTTGTGCCCATTCCCTTTGATGACAAAAATGTATGGTAGAACATGGATGAACGATAGAAGTATGCATGGTTTCAAGGGTCACCTTGGAATAAACGGTAGCCAAGGAGTTATCACACCACAAGGTACTCTTGACTAGGCCTTAAACCATGGGTCAAAGGGTACTAGCATGACACATCCTAGGGTGTTTTACAAGTATTCTAACAAGCAAAGTCTTAAGAATAAAAAGCATCTACTAGGGCCTATATACACTTGTCAAGCTTCCCAAATAGACGGTTTCGCAAAATTTTCTAACATGCAACTACATGCCATGATGCAACTAGCATATATACATCCTAATGCAAATGATTCTACCAACTAATATGCCAAATAAACTAAATGCAATCCTAAATTCACATTGTTTTTACCGCATCAATCAAAATAAAGCCACATAGTCATTAACATAAAGAGGAAAAAGGAGATTGGAAAGATCATACCATGCGGTCTTCAATATCCTCATGTCTCGGATGTGGCGTAGTCAATCAATGTGAAAAAGGATAAACAAACACAATATATGCAAAACAATATATACAAGTCTACACTACAAAGGAAATGAACTTGTTTTTGGATTTTTCAATTTTTCAAATTTTTATGGTTTTTGCTTTTATGAAATTAAAAGACATATTTTTGTGATTTTTCGAAATTTTTCAATTTTTATGCATTTTGGAATATAAATTCCCATCCCCACTTTATTTTGGACATTGTCCTCAATGTACATGTAGGAGTAGGAATGAAAAGGAAATACATTTTTTTGGATTTTTGATTTTTTTGAAATAAAGTACAAATGCAATGATATGGTATGAATGAATGCATGCTCTAACTAAATGCAATTCTATATGACATATATAACAAATGAATGCAATCTAAACTATATGATGCATGATTTCTATTAACCTATGGTCACCTATGATCAAACCTCCCCAAACCGATTTAAACACTATATCTAGTGTAGAAAGAAATAGGTTTGGTCATTAGTAACTATGCATGAATTCTAGTCTACATGCAATTATCTATATGAATCATGCGAGATATATTACAATGCAAACTAATTTAAATGAACTAACTAATGCAAATGAAATATGAAATATAATACAAATGCAAGCTAAAACTAAATGCAAGTGGAAATGTAATGCAAAGTGAAAGGATATCTTACAAATGGTGGTTTGAGATAGGACTCCACCAAACTAGTTCAAATTATAGAGGTTCTTGTCCATAGAGCTCAAGGCTCTTAGTAGGAGATCAAAAGCTTGTGAACAAGCTCCAAATAAGCATAAGTATGGGTTGCTTAACTTCAAGACGAAGCTTGGCCAAGGGACTTTGTCATTCATTCTTGTTTTCTTCCTCTTCTTGGCACTTGGATATTCACGATGCTTCAAACCAATAAGCCCATGATTCTTGTCATCATAAGGTAAGAAGTATGGTTCATGGTTGCCCGGAGACTTCCACTCACTACCCTCTCTTTCACTTTCGGTGATGATGATAGCACTTTGATTTGTCAATCCTTCCAAAGTAGAAGGAGAATTCTCATAACATTGATGATCCGATACCTTAGGAGTTGAGATTGTGGGTGCCAAACCTCCACAAGCACGTTCATTTGCAATTTTGTTCTTGAGCTTCTCCACCAAGTACCCTTTATATGATGTTTTGACCTTTTGGATAAGGTCCACCATATCATCTCCAACAATCATAGGTTCCATGGTGGGTGCGAAAAGGTCTTCATGGTCAATAGGAAAGAGGAATTCATCTTCTTCATGGAAGCATACCTCAAACTTCTCAAGGATGGGCTCCTCAAGTAAGGCAATCTCACAACTCCATTCCTCTTCTTCATTGCAAGACACATATCCCGCACAAGCTTCATCCATAGGCATGTCATTATCGCTATCTCCATAAGAATCATAAATGGGAGCTTCACTCTTCTTCACCAACTCATTCTCCAACACCTCAATGTTCACATCAAAAGTCACACCCTCATACTCACAAAGGCTAAGAGTATTTGGCTTACTCAACCTCATGTCTTCATCATCAAATACCACACTTTCATACTCACAAGAGCCCAAAGAGGTTGGCTCTTCCCACTTCTCATCAAAGGTAACTCCTTCAAACTCACATTCATGGTCAATGTCCAAGGAGTGGTGGGGAAAGGTTGGTTGGGTGGTTTCTTGGGTTGCCTTTGTTTGGGCAATTTGAATCTCCAACTCCTCAACTTGGGTAACAATGCCTTGAAGAACATTGTCCCACTTTTGGCTCTCCTCTAGCATTTGTTTGAAGAAGTTTTGTTGATCTCCCATCATTTGGAGAATCACATTTTCAATGGGTTCATCTTCTTGTTGTGGGTAAGTGTGAAAGTGGTTGTATTGTGGCAAATGAAGTTCATTGTGAAATGGGTATTGGGTGGGTGGTTGTTGTTGATATTGGGTGTGGTGATTTTGGTGGGAAAAATTGGGGTAGTGGTTAGGATTTTCGTTGTACAAATAATAAGGTAGGTTTGTGTTGACTTGCTCCTCAAACTCCCCATACCCATAGTCGTACTCCAAAGATTCACCACATACTCCATATGTCAAGTCTTGAGTCATCATTACTTAAGACAAAGAGATAACTACAAACAATGGAAACTACACAAAAACGGTAAGAACAATCCTTGAGGAACAAGTTCCTCAAGGTGAAAGCACAATTAAAATAGACAAACAAGTAAGAACTTAATCGCATAGCACCATCCCCGGCAACGGCGCCATTTTGATGAAGAGTGTCGTCGTGGCTCTCAATCAAACACATTTATAATACTCAACAAACAACTAGTTAGCGGTAAGTCGAGGTCGATCCATGGGACGGTGTGCTTTGGGTTCTAAGTCTATCTATCTCAATTTATGCTAGTGTCACGATTTGTTTGGGTTTGTAGTTGTGTCTAAACTAATGCGAACAATATAATAAAACAAACAATAAAAGGAAAGATGTAAACAATTGATTAAAAGTGCTAGGATATCATGGGGTTATGGGGGATTCATGGTGTTGATCATACAAACATGTTTACAAGGTTGCAAGCAATTAATGTTGTGGAGGAACCGAGTTGGGTTATATCTTACTACGGTTCTTAGGAAGAGTTGGGTCCCGGAGCGAATCGATTAGATTGTACAACACCTACAAGTCGACTTACTTTCCTCCTAATCAACTTCTATGCATGGTCTAACAAGACTCGAGTTGGTTTATATCTTACAAGTCAAGTTGAGTAGATAAGAGATGGTTGTAAATGCAAGGATTCATAGGCTTAGCATTTCATCGAACATAACATGTGCATAAAGTTGACATCACAACAAGCAAGCAATTTAATCATGTGAACATATTAGATTAAGCATGAATCAATCCCATGTTGGTTTCCCCTAATTACCCACTAATCCTAGCAAGAGACTACTCACTCATTATCATGGGAAACATGTCATTAATGGTGTCAATCATCACAACAAGTATAAACATGATAATAGAATGAAGAAATGAACAATAAAGATTAAAGAGTAAAGGAATTATACCAACTTAAGATGTGATCCAAATAATAATGCAAAGAATAATAGAAGAACTTGATGATTGATGGAAGGTCGTCAATCTCCCAATAATAACCCAATAATCTTCAATTACCCAATAATAAACTTGAATAATAAACTTGAACAATAATTAAAGAGAGATTAATGTGTAATTTGTGGAAAGATTAAAGAGTAATCTATTCTAATCTACTCCTAATCTAATCTAAAGAAGGATTTTCTAGCTAAAAAGATGTGATCAAAACTTGATGGTTTGATTATTACAAATGGGGTATTTATAGTGAAAATTAGGGAGGATGCATTAGGGTTAACTAAGGGCTAAACTAGTAATTACACTTTTTAAGTTGAGCAAGGAGACTCCGGGATTGTCCGAGAGAAGGGCTTCTCTTATCGTTGCTTGAAGAATGAAAATGTGCTGTGCTGAAATCCGTGCGGATGGGAGTCGGGACGGCCGGATCTGGGCTAAGGAATCCGAGCGGATCCTTGGGCAAGACGCTCGGATTGGCGAGGGGGAATCCGAGCGGATTGTAGGGAATCCGGGCGGATTCTCTTCCGGCGAATTTCTTGTTTTTCCCAGCCACAAGACGGGCGGATTCCTGAGAAGACGGGCGTCTTGGGGGAAGACGGGCGGATTCCCGAGAAGACGGGCGTCTTGGGGAAGACGGGCGGATTCTCTCGAAGACGGGCGGATTCCTGAACAGCTTCTTTGTTTGACCTCGGATTGTAAAACGGACGTCATTTTCTCATCCGGACTCCTATTGGAGTGATTCAAAAGCCTAGATCGCTTGATTTTTCGACGCCGTTCCATCTAACATATTTTCAGAGCCAAAGGAGCAACTCTTGGTTTGCGTTCCGAGCCATTTTCTTCATGAAGTGCCTTCCCTCTCGTCATTCTTACTTTTAACCCTTTGATCCTTCTACATACACTTTATTCCTACATCTTTGGTCATCATTCTTGCCTCCTCTTCATACTAGTCCATCTAATATCATCAATAAGCTTCCAAATATGCACGAAAGGCGGGAATTTCCGCCTTATTTATCTCCTTTTCTACAAAACATATGAAATGCGATAGAAAAGCAAATAGGAAGGTTTTGACGGATAAAATGGCCATAGAATGATATAATAGTATGCAAAATAGGCTCAATTAGGGGACTAAATGTGCGCTAATTATGGTCACATCAAGGTAGTTTCCCTACTATATCCATGCCCCACTTCATAAATGGCCAGGGTGCGGATATGGAATGTAGTTCCTCATATGGCTGGTGGATATATGGTCCATGAATCTGGCAAGCTTCGCATTTAGAGCTGAATTCCAGGCAATCGGCCCTCAAAGTGGGCCAATAATAACCTGTTCTGAGTACCTTGCTTGCCAGGCTCCTTCCGCCTTTATGATTTCCACAGTATCCTCCATGGATTTCTTATAGTATTTGTTCAACTTCTTGTGGTTCCAGGCATCTGAGGTATGGTCCTGCCTGCGATTTCTTAAAAAGCACGTTGTTAATAATAGTATATGAAGCAGCTTTGATTTTGAGTGCCCTAGCATCTTGCTTATTCAGGGGGAGGATTCCTTGTTGTAGCCAATCATAGTAAGGTTTTGTCCATGAATTGGCAACATATATTGGGAAACTTTCATCTTGTTTGTTTATTGCAGGTTCTAATAAATGTACGATGGGTATTTTATCAAAGTCAGGGGGACTGAAGTTGGATCCTAGGCCGTCTAGGGCATCGGCCTGGGTATTCAAGTCCCTAGGAATTTGATCAATATTAAAATTGCGGAATTTTGATTTTAAATTTTGGACAACTTCCAAATAAAGCATCATTTTTGAGTCTTTTGCAGTATATACTCCATTTACTTGGTTTGAAATAAGAAGGGAATCAGTACGTACCTTTAGGTTTTGTACACCAAGGTCAATACATACCTTTAATCCAAAATATTAGGGCTTCATATTCTCGCCTCATTGTTGGTAGCTTCGAATGCACAGCTTATAGCTTGTACTATCTTATCCCCCTGTGGCGATTTTAGTACTACCCCTAGGCCTGTGCCCCTCATGTTGGCTGCACCATCGACAAATAGAGTCCATTCTAGGTCTGTTTGGTCATTGGTAAGTCTATTTAGTTCTTTTATTAGGTCGGGTTCTAGGGCTGGACTAAAATCAGCCACAAAGTCTGCTAGTGCTTGTGACTTAATTGATATCCTTGGTTCAAATGTTATGTTGTATATGCTTAGCTGGACTGACCATTTGCACATTCGTCCGGACAATTCTGGTTTCCTAAGTACAGACTTGATAGGGAGATTGGTTCTGACTATTATAGGGTGGCTTTCAAAGTACGGTCTTAACTTTGTGCAACTCATAATTAAAGCTAAAACGTATTTTTCAAGTAGGCCATACCTGATCTCTGCATCTAGTAGACTTTTACTTACGTAATAGACAGGGTGTTGTTGTCCGTCCGCTTCTTTGACCAGGACTGCACTGACAGCAGTTTCCGTGACTGACAGGTATACTGTCAGGGGTTCGTCTTTGACTGGTTTTGCCAACAAGGGAGGAGAGGATAGATATGTTTTCAGATCTTCAAAGGCAGCTTGATGATCAGGGGTCCATTGAAAGTCTTTGTTTTTCCTTAGCAGATTATAGAATGATTTGCACCTCTCTGACGATCTTGAAATGAACCTGTTCAGGGCTGCTATTCTTCCTGTCAGCTTTTGTATGTCTTTGACTGTCTTTGGTGGTTCTAGCTCCAGGATGGCTTTGATCTGTTCAGGGCTGGCTTCTATTCCTCTTTTTGTCACCATATAGCCCAAGTATTTGCCTGCTGAGACTCCAAAATGGCATTTCTGTGGATTGAGCTTCATATTGAATTTCTTTGGTATTTGGAAGGCTACTTCCAGGTCTTTGATGTGGTCTTCTGCCTTTTTTGACTTGACTACCATATCGTCAATGTAGACTTCCATGGTATCTCCTATTTGATCTTTGAACATCATGTTGACTAATCTTTGATAGGTTGCACCTGCATTTTTTAATCCAAAAGGCATAGCAGTATAACAGTATATTCCTCTTTCAGTGATGAAGGCTGTACTTTCCTGATCTGCGGAGTGCATCTTTATTTGGTTGAATCCACTGGAGGCATCCATGAATGTTAACATCTCGTGGCCTGCAGTGGCATCCACCATTGCATCGATATGTGGCAGGGGAAATGGATCTTTGGGGCAGGCCTTGTTTAGGTCGGTGTAGTCTACACAGACTCTCCATTTGCCGTTTTTCTTTTGGACGACTACTATATTTTCAAGCCAGTCGGGGTACATTACTTCCCTGATCATTCCCATATCCAATAGCTTGTCAACTTCCTGGTTGATGATTTCATGCCTCTCTGCAGCAAATTTTCTCCTTTTTTGTTGTACAGGCTTAATGGATTTGTCAATATTTAACTTATGGGTTATAATATCAGCATCTATACTAGTCATATCAAAATGTGACCATGCAAAACAAGACATTTTAGTTTTGAGAAAGGTGACCAGATTGGGTCTGACTGAGTCAGGTGCATCTGACCCTACAAGTACCTTCCTGTCAGGGAATTCTGGGTCCAGAATGACCTCTCCTGTTTCCATCTGTGACTCCGCAATATATTCTTTCCTGACAGGTGACTTTAATTGCTATGCGAGGGATTTACCTGACTTTGAAGGTTTCAAAGCCTAGGTGTAGCATTCCAGAGCCGTCCATTGTTCTCCCCTGATGGTGGTTATCCCCCATTCGATTGGTATTTTCACACATTGATGGTATGTTAACGGGATTGCTTTGACGTTGTGGATCCATGGTCTGGCCAGGATTACGTTATACGAGGATAGGCAATCTATTACCCCGAATCTTTCATAGGAAGCCACGCCTTCCACATAGGTTGGCAGGCTAATTTCTCCCAGGGTGTTATTTGTTTCTCCGCTGAATCCAACCAGGACACTGGATTTTTTGATGATTTTCTCTTCATCTATCCTCATAGCTTTGAGGACATCAAGCATCACAAAGTTGATTGAACTGCCCCCGTCTATCAGGATTCTTTATACCTTAGCTGTGCCAATTTGCATGGTAATTACCAAGCTGTCATGGTGTAGATCTGATATTCCCTGCAAGTCTGAGTCATCAAAAGTAATAGCAGGTAATGACTTAGATCTAAGAGGGGGTTGAAGTTTAGACTCCCTGGATATTCTTTTGGTAGCCGAGCTGGTTAAGCCACAGATTTCTGATCCTCTATTTATGAACTTGACTTCATAGATGGGGGGAGGAGGAGGAGGATCTCTGTTGTTCCCTGAATCTCTCTTGTTTTGTCCTTCATCTTTGTTCTTTGGCTGCTGGATTAAGTCTTTCAGATAGCCTTTCTTTAGGAGGTATGCCAATTATTTCCTGAGTTGGATGCATTCTTATGTGGTGTGCCCGATGTCTTGGTAGAAGTCACACCATCTCGTTGGATCTTTCCTGGGGTTGTCGGATTTTTTGGGCCATCTTTCCGTGTCTCCAAAGCTTTCCAGGCGTTTGATTAATCCTGCAGTATTTATAGAGAAGTTATATTCAGGAATAGTTGGTAGGTTAGAAAGGTTACCTTTGTGTTCTTGTGCCATGTTGAATTCAGATCGTTCAGGCCTGGAATAGGGTGCTGATCTGGGGTTGCCTCCTTTCTGGTAGGAGCTTTTCCTGTTAGTGTGTCTATAGCCTTGCTTTCCTCCGGACGAGTTTGTTCTGAAGTTGAGATCTTCTTCCAATCTGACATGTTCTAAGGCAATGGATTGAACAGTGGCAAAGGTTGGGCAGGCTTTTTTGGTTAAGTCTGCATAGATGTCACTATCAAGCAGGACTCCTTGCCTGAAGGCTTCTACCGCCGTCTCTTCGTCGCACCTAGGAATGGCTACCTTCTCTTTGACAAATCTTGCCAGGAATTCTTTGAGAGATTCTTCAGGGAGTTGCTTTACCCTGAACAGGTTACTGGGTCCCTTGGCCATGTCTCTGCTGCTTGCGAATTGTTGATTGAAGGCATTGACCAGTTCTGCAAAATTCTTGATACTTCCATTTGGGAGATTGATGAACCATTACAATACTGCTCCAGTCAGGGTTGTACCAAAGCCTTTACACATGCAGACCTGCCTGAGTTCACTGGGTATTGAGGCGGCTAACATCTTTTGTTTGAATATGGCAACGTGATTTTGTGAATCAGAGGTTCCATCATAAGTTCTCATGGATGGGATGGTAAATTTCTTGGGGAGATCAATCTTTGCAATTTCATCTGCAAAGGGTGAATCAAAAAAGTCATCAACTTCTACTTCAGCCACGGGTCGACACTCCGAGGTATATTTTCTATTTTGTTGTGGAGTTTTTGAATTTCTGAAGCATGGCCATCATTATTGCTTTTGATTTTGTTTGTTTCATCGTTGGGAATGATTTGGGTGCCGGATGAGGTGTCCTTCTCCGGAGTTCCAAAATTGGAAAAGTCAATGTTTTTGATAATGGATGAGAATGGGGTTCCTGGCTCGAATGCTCTTGGAGCCCGAAGCCCGATTTTCCAGTTTTTTCTCGGAGTTAGACTCGATTCCCCTTAGCCTACTGATTTCAGCCTCTGCTTGGGCTGCATTTTCTTGAATTGTCTCCAATTCTTTGATCTTAGCTAAGGCAGCCGTCAATTGTTGTTCTAGGGTGAGTTCTACCATTTTTGTATGTGAATATTAAATGAAGAATGGTAAGAGGAATTTTTTTATCAAGGAACTAGATGCCCCCACGGTGGGCGCCAATTGTTTTAGCAGGATTTTCCCTGAATGGATCCGGCTCTGTTTATTGAATAACAAGGGTATCTAGTTCAACAAATTTAGAATAAAAGTATGAATAAATAATAGGAAAGAATTATGGATAAATAATGTTATTTGTATTTCTTTGATAGGCTGATCACAATTTCTTGTATACAATTGAATATATAGGAAAATAAGAGGTAAATTATAGATGATTTTCTGAATGATTATCAGATGTCCTTTACAATTGTTCAACCATGCTATTTATAGCCTTCAAATATTAACGTTGGATGCATGCTTAACGTTCTCCATGATCGTTGGAGTGGTTAGCTGGAAAATAGGGCACATTCCCTATTAATTCGGTTGACTTGTTCTGCTTCAACAAACTTCTATTCTTATCCTCTTGCACGTTTTGATTTATGGAGATAATATGGTCTTTGTAGTTGGACTTGGTCTTCCCTGAGAATAGGACGTGGGCATTTGCTCTTATATATCCATTTTGCTGCTTGTTAATTTAGTCCAGCCTGCTTGAGTGTCCTGCCAGGCTATTCTGTACTTACCATCAGGCTTTTCTTTTAGGATTTAGTAGCTTGCTTATCTTATGGTACTCTTCATCTGCCAAATAGTAATTAGATTTGTCCGGTCCCTGGTTGCCCCAATCAACCTAATAAGGTCAGGCTAATTTGAAGTCAGACCAGGCTAAATTGGGCCTAACACTCTCCAAGCTCCGACTCAAATCATCTCCTAAATTCATGCATAGGGACTTGTTTTAGGCTTGATTACGCTCCTCTCCGGTTCATACCTACAAATAATACAAGAGAGACAAAAGTAGACAATTCGGGGGACATTTGTAGCTTAATACTACGTACGTAATATGCATAGAAATGCGTGCAAATACGGTACAGAAAGTCTATATAAAATGCTCGCATCATCTCACCTTAGAGTTTTTGAGTTCCTTTGAGTATGATGCGAATGGGAAAATAGTTAGTTTCCATCTTCTGAACACCGACCACGAGTTAACCCTTTTGCTGAACACCTCGGCTTAGAGTCTGAGGAGGAAGGATACATTAGTGATATCGCGGCTGGGAGTGGGGCAGCCCACTACCTACCTTATCTTACCGGCCGACCCGCCCCAAGCTCGAGTGCCATGTTGATTAATGATGTCTAACATGTGTCTCTTCGCATGTTTTTGAGGATGATGACTTGTTTACTATTTGGTCGGGATGATGTGAGTAAGTTCAACTCCCACGAGGTAATGCTCCTAGATTTCTACCTTAACCCCCTCCGGAGGGAGCGCATCTATTACAGTGCTACCGGGGTTGTGTGTGCCAGTTTGGCACTTATGGCTCGCTCCAAGAGTCGTTATCTGAGTTGTGGAGCTATAGTGACCCGCCTAGACCAGAGACTGACCGACTTTGAAGCCCCTTCGGCGTCGGGAACTGGGTTGTTTGAGACTGCTCCCACTATGGATGAGCATTACTGGTGCCACATTATGTGGATTAGGAAGCTAGATGACGGGACCTTAGCTTGGAGGGTAAAGGGGATCAAGTGGATGAGACTTCCTGATTCGGAGAACCTACTGGTGATCAACCACTTATAGGAGTATGACCTGGTGATCAAGTGGACCTTAGCTTGTCTTCCCTTAAATTTTGGGTCATTTCAAATTCAAGTCAAGTCTTAAGGCGTCACGCCGTCATTTTGGACCACCTACCCCAACTCAGTTAGGATCAAAAAAAATTCGACACCTCGAATCACACGTACCCGAGTCGTACACAAATTACTCAATGGGGCTTACCTTTCAAATCCGTTTTCATTCAAAACCGCCTTTTCAAAACCTTTCTAATGACACGTCCCGAACACTAGTTATCAATCCCGTCAATAAGGTCAACCATATAAGGGTCACTCCGTCAAAATCAACACTCGAGTCTAAAATCAAATTCAAGTTCCGTGAATTCAAACACAAGAAGTCACTCACGACATTTCACGAATTCACAAGTCAAAGTCTAGATTTGTCATCTTGTCCTCGTAATTACTTGTCCCTTCATGTACCAGTTTTGCTTGTCGCCTTAGTATGCGTGATCCCATGTTAAATCGAGTTACAACGCGCATCATTTCTGTCGAGTAGGAATCCCGCAAGTTCCGTCAGTCAGCAATGTCACGAAGCAGCTCAAGCCACAATCACTGCGCCTCTCCAAGATGTTTATGCCATGGTCCTACGAGTTCAAGCTACAGTGGAAAATTTAGCATTCGCGTCCTCACCCTTGAGAATGAGTTGGTGAAAAAGAACACGCCACCTCGAGAAACCTCTAGCCTAGGTCGTTCAAAGCCTACATCTTGCAATAACTGTTGTCCTAAGAAGACAAGCACAACTTAAATGAAACCTGAGAGACATTAAAGGGTGTTCTCTGATTTAGGCATGTGTTATGCCGATGCTCTGAAAAGATTATCTGCCCAAGGCAAGCTATATCCGATAGGTCCGACTCCGAATCCACCTCTATAAAAGCAAGTGAACCTCTGGAAGAGCAATAAATATTGTCTATATGACCAAGGTATAGGCCATGATATCGAAGAGTGTTTTCTCTTGAAACACATGATACAAGATAGAATCGTGGGTGGTAGGATTTCCCTCTCGCTCCTTGCTAGTCAACAAGCAGAAGGTGGGCAACCTCAAGGATCATTCGCCAACCAAGAAGATGGGAAATCTAGCAATCATTTGATGAAACGAAGATAAATCAATTCACAAATATTCAGTAAGTCAAGGGAGGCGTCATCAGTTGCAAATGTCATCAGTTGTCTTTACCCAAATTATGCTTCTCGTTTGAAAAGTGGAATCCAAACCATTGAAGATTTGTCAGAAGAAAATGGCCCAACCTACCGTTGAAGAACAATTGAATGCAGCTCTCCAACAAATCGCTGAGTTGGAAAGCCTGAAAGAAAAAGTAGCCCAAACTGAAGCAGAAATCCTACAATTAAGAGAATCTGAGTCAGCCCTGAAACAAAAATTAAAAAAACTCAAGGGGCAGGCTCTAGATTCCAACCAGGAACCCCATTTGCATCAATCATCAAAAATATCGATTTTTCCAGTTTTGGGAGCCCAAGTGTTTTTAAATCTATTGATTTGATGGTGATGGTGAACCAAAGAATAATAACTAAACACTTGATGAATCTGCAGTAGCCATCATGATGGCAGTGGTTCAGGAGATTAAGAAACTCAATGAAAAATTCGATAAGATAACTGGAGTACCTGCCAGCATGGAAGAAGCTGCCCCTGACAGCTATGCTGATTCGCCTTTCATAGACGAAATAGCAAAAGTAGACCTACCAAAGAAGTTCGTAGTTCCATCCATGAGGGTCTATGATAGAACCACGGGATCCACAAAATCATGTGGCTCTTTATAAACAAAAAATGCCGGCTGCATCTATTCCCAGCGAATTCAGACAAGTCTGCATGTGCAAGGGATTTGGAACAACCCTGACTGGCCCAGCCCTGCAATGGTACATCAATCTGCCAACTGGGAGCATCCATTCCTTCGCCAACCTGATCAACAATTTCAACCAGCAGTTTGCAAGTAGCAGGGAGTTGGAGAAACGATCTAGTGACCTTTACCGAGTTACACAGAAGCCTGATGAAACTCTCAGGACATTCCTCGCAAGATTCAACAAGGAAAAAGTATCCATACCCAGGTGTGACGTTGGAACAGCAGTGGAGGCATTCACGCAGGGGTTACTACCATATAGTAACTTATACAGCGAGCTCACTAAGTATCCCTGCCACACCTTCGAGGACGTTCAAGCCAAGACTCTTGCCTTCATCAGGCTAGAGGAAGATAAAAGCTATAAACTTGGATCACCCAGTAGACCAAAGGATCATGAAAGGAGCAGTAGGAAGAGCAACAAAGGAAACAACTATAGCCCTACTCCATATTCCGGCCGGATCGGTCGGTTAACCTGGCTCATGAGTATCAAGGTAAGGTTAAAGTTTATCCACCTATTTTTGAACATAACTTCAGTGTTGATATTGCAGATTAATCCGAGACTTGACAACATGGGATCACCGTCGAGATGGCCCGGAAGTCGAAAATCCCAACCTCATGAGAGACAGTTCTAAATGGTGCGAATTTCACATGGATATTGGACACACCACGGATGATTGTTTCACCCCCGAGGAAGGAAGTGGCCTACCTAAAATCGGATACTTGAAAGACCTGATCAAGACAAAAGGCGGAACGCAAACCGGGTAAAGAGAATCAAGAGCATAAGCGGGATCGTAGTCTCCCCACCACCACCAATTTATGAAGTAAAATTCATATCTGGCGGTTCAGAGATTTGCGGCCTGACAAGTTCAGCAGCAAAGAAGATAGCCAGGACGCCAAGGACTGTATCACCCTGCAAGCCGGATCATATCCCAACAATCACTTTCAATGATTCTGACTTGGTGGGCATCCCTGATGTTTATCACGATGGTCTGGTAATTTCTATGCAGATTGCAACCGCCACAGTAAGAAGGATCCTGGTAAACTGAGGCAGCTCAGTGAACCTGATCATGCTTGACGTACTAAAAGCCATGAAGATCAACGAGGACCAAATCACCAAAAAAATCCAATGTGCTAGTAGGATTCAGCGGTGAAACCAGGAGCACCCTAGGAGAAATCCCCCTCCCAACCTACGTGGAAGGAGTCTCATCTTATGAGAAATTTGGAGTCCTTGACTGTCTGTCATCCTACAACGCGATCTTGGGCAGGCCCTGGATTCATAATGTCAAGCCTGTACCGTCAACCTATCACCAGTGTATCAAGATACCAATAGACTGGGGCATAGCCACAATCAAAGGGGATCACAAGATAGCCCAGGAATGCTACACAGCAGCCTTGAAGCCTTCCAAGGCAGGTAAGTCCCTTGCATAGCAATTACGACCACGTCAGAGCACTTATATGGCACCTCCCAGAATGGAAACATATCAGGTAATCCTAGACCCTGAGTACCCTGACAGGTATGTTTTAGTAGGATCTGACGCACCAGATAGTGTCAGGCCTGAACTGGTAAAGTTCCTTAAAAATAAATCATCTTGGGTTGCTTGGTCACATTTTGATATGACTGGAATTAGCGCTGATATAATTACACATAAACTCAATGTTGACCCATCTTTTAAGCCTATACAACAGAAAAGGCGGAAATTTGCAGCTGGAAGAAATACCATTATTAACGAGGAAGTAGAAAAACTCTTGGATATGGGAATGATCAGGGAAGTAATGTACCCTGAGTGGCTGGCTAACGTAGTTGTTGTGCAGAAAAAGAATGGAAAGTGGAGAGTCTGTGTAGACTACACTGACCTGAACAAAGCCTATCCCAAAGATCCATTTCCATTGCCACATATTGATGCCATGGTAGACGCCACAGCAGGCCATGAGATGCTGACATTCATGGATGCTTCCAGTGGATTCAATCAAATAAAGATGCACCCTGCTGACCAGGAGAGTGCTGCATTCATTACAGACCGAGCAATATACTGTTACAATGCCATGCCTTTCAGCCTGAAGAATGCAGGGGCAACGTACCAGCGCCTGGTCAACATGATGTTTAAAGACCAAATAGGTGACATCATGGAAGTGTACATAGACGACATGGTGGTGAAATCCAAAAATACAGAAGATCATGTGAAACATCTAGAAATAGCGTTTGAGATATTGGAAAAATACAACATGAAGCTAAACCCTGCAAAATGCCACTTTGGAGTCTCTGCAGGCAAATTCCTTGGATATATGGTCACAAAAATGGGCATAGAAGCCAGCCCTGAACAGATAAAGGCTATCCTGGAGTTGCAGTCACCCAAGTTTGTCAAGGATATCCAGAAATTGACAGGCTGGGTAGCTTCCCTGAACCGTTTCATATCAAGATCCTCCGAGAGGTGCAAAATATTCTACAACATCCTCAGAAAGAATAAGCAGTTCCAATGGACGGATGAACATGAGACAGCTTTTCAGGATCTAAAATTCTACTTATCATCTCCACCCTTACTGGCTAAGCCAGAGAAGGGGGAACCTTTGTCGATATACATGCATTACCGACACAAAGAATCATGCATCCTAGTGAAAGAACAGGATGGTCAGCAACATCCAGTCTACTATGTAAGTAAAAGCCTGCTAGATGCTGAGTTGAGGTATGGATTGCTTGAAAAATATGTCTTAGCTTTAGTTATGTCATGTACTAAACTGCGACCTTATTTTGAAAGTCACCCCATTATAGTCAAGACCAATTTACCCATAAAGTCTGTCCTACGTAAGCCTGAACTATCAGGCGGGATGGCCAAATGGTCAGTACAGATTAGTACATACGACATCTCCTTTGAACCCAGGGCAGCGGTTAAATCGCAGGCCCTAGCAGACTTTGTGGCTGACTTTAGCCCTAACCTGGAACCAGACCTGATAAAAGAGGTCAACCAACTAGAAAATAAAACCCCAGACCAAGAATGAACCCTATTCATAGATAGGGCATCCAACGCCAGGGGGACGGGGTTAGGACTAGTACTCAAATTGTTAGGAAATGTGTCCTCGACAATAGTGCGATCACATGATTTAATATCATAATTTAAATCTCATATAAAGAATACGTGAGGGATGATTTATTATATAATCAACTTATCGTCATTAATCGGTAATGATTGGCTGACTAGAGTTTGACATTACTGTCTGTGACGGTGGTGGTCAGTTGATCCCTTAAGGTCACACCTAAAGGACAATTCCCTTAATGGATAAATTGATTAATTGTATGACGATACAAGGTAATCAATTCCTTAAAATTGAACAATTTACTTGTGAGAGAGAATATTAATATCTTATTGTAATGGGATTAAATAAGATTTATTTTGGTAATAAAAATGCTTTATTACTAAAATTGCTTATTGTTTGAGAAACAATAGAGATTAGATTGAATGGTTAATTATAATTATAAGATGTTGTGAATTATAATTTTATGACCCATTTTATTTATGTGATCAAGTATCACCAGTCAATTTATTGTATGTAATTTAATTAATTTGTAAAATGATATTTATGGGATAAATATGCATTAAATTAATTAATAACATATAAAATACTACATGAGACATATTGTGTGACAAGTGACAAATTGACAAAATAAAATGGTAGTCCATATTATGGAGGATGGACCGTATGGAGGGAGTAGTGATGGTGTAAGATTGATTTATTTTATGATAAATAATCATAGGCTTTGCTTTTGTAGCCTTACACCTATCTTACATTTTCTTACATACCTATACATTGTGAAGACAAAAAGGAGAAAAAGCAAGATGCTCTTTTGGCTCCTTCCATCCGGCCTCACCTCTCCATAAGAGGACTTTTGTCCTCATTTTTCCAACAACTAATTCATTCAAATCTCCTACATGCAAAATATGCTTCTTCTCTCTAGTTTTCTCCAGTTTTCTCTAAACAAGTTTTATGAGATTCACAAGCATTTGTTCATCCATTCTAATATCACAATAACATTACTAGTGTAGTAATAGTAATAATATTAGAAACATTTTAAGGGTACTAGTATAATAATCTAGTTAATTAGTATACTAGTTTAAGGATAAGTCTTGGGTGCAATCTAAGGAGGATTTCTATACTTGGGATCTAGGAGGATCATTCATCACATTAAGCTCAAGAACAAGTGAAGGAAGGTGACCTTACTTGTGCCCTATATTTCGAACCAACCTACAATGTAAGGGACATTGTTTTTCTTATAAATCTTTCATTTTGTTATGCATGCACTAGATCTAAAGAACATATAATTAACAAGTTAATTTGTTCACTATTAGAGGAGTCTAATAATAGGTATATGAACCTAACACAAATCACCACAGGGAGATATGATAGCACAAGCTGTAAGCTGTGAGTTCAAAGCTACGAACAACGAAGCAGAATATGAAGCCCTGATAGCAGGCTTAAAGGTATGTCTAGACCTCGGTGTTCAAAACCTAAAGGTAAAAACCGATTCACTCCTAATTGCTAATCAAATAAAGGGAATTTATACGGCTAAGGATGCAAAAATGATTTCGTATTTAGAATATGCAAAAAAAACTTACCGCCAAATTTGCTTTATTTGACATAGATCAAATATCAAGAGACCTGAACACCCAGGCTGATGCTCTGGCCAGCCTAGGTTCGAACTTTACCCCCATTGTTTTCGACAAAATACCAATTGTGCATTTATTAGAGCCAGCCATCAGTAAAACTGAACAAGTCAATCCTGTCAATCAGGACAATAACTCTTGGACTAAACCCTATTAAGATTGGTTTCTCCGAGGAATACTGCCTCAGGGCAGATATGAGGCAAGGGCCTTTAAAATTAGAGCTTCAACTTATGCTTTCATCAATAACACTTTGTTCAAGAGATCGCAGGCTGGACCCTACCTGAGATGCTTGGAGCCTGACGAAGCCAAACTAGTACTTCAAGAAATACACGATGGACACTGTGGCAACCACAAAGGCGGAAAGAGCCCGGCAAGTAAAATTCTCAGGACAGGCTACTAATGACCTACACTGAGGGCTGGCTGCCTGGAATACTCTTCAAAATGTGAAGCCTGCCAAATTCATGCACCAATCATGCATCAGCCATCTGAACTCCTCCATTCAATTTCTGCACCCTGGCCGTTCATAAAGTGGGGCATGGATATTGTGGGAAAACTGCCCGTAGCTCCAGGACAAAAAGTATTCATGTTGGCTATGACTGATTACTTCTCCAAATGGATTGAGGCTGACTCTTTCAGGCAAGTAACTGAAAAAGAAGTAATATCCTTCATCAGGACAAACATCATTTGCAGATATAGAGTCCCATCAGAAATAGTATGTGATAATGGAACTCAATTTGTGGGGAAAAGGACCCAAGCATTTTGCCAAGAATGGAATATCAACCTGGTAACATCAACCCCTAGATATCCAAAAGCCAACGGTCAGGCTGAATCAAGCAATAAGGTAGTCATAAGCTGCCTAAAAAAGAAGCTAAAAAAAAGACGAGGCAGATGGGCTGAAGAACTTCCATTAGTACTATGGGCAGACAGGACGACTCCAAAGAAATCAACATGCCAAACACCTTATTCTTTGGTGTACGGTACATGAAGTCGTCATTCTGCTGAAATACGGTGCCAACATCAAGGTACAGCTTGAACAATGTTGAAGCAAACAAAGACCTAATACAAGATAACCTGGTTTTAACAGAAGAATTAAGAGATGCTGCCAAGATTAGGATGGCATCATACCAACAAGCAGTTGCCAGGACTTACAACAAAAATGTCAAAATCAGAGTTTTCAGGGAAGGAGACCTGGTTCTACGCAAAGTATTTCCAAATAAAAAAGAAAAATCAGCAAGCAAATTGGCTCCCACATGGGAAGGCCCTTACTTAATTAATTCAATTGTTAGACAAGGAGCATACAGGCTCCAAACACTAGAAGGAGAAATGATCCCAAGATCCTGGAATGTAACCCATTTAAAATTATTCCATATGTAAAGATCAGATCAGGCCACAAATCAGGTATAAATTCAATCACTACTCAACCTGACATGCTACCTGAGAAACTACGTGTTTTACATGCTTTGTATGTAACTCATATCTATATATTCAACTAACCCATTTATTTTACTTCTTGAATCCTGAACAATTATACATGATAAAAGATTATATGCATAAATATTCAGGATTGAGGGCTACTCTACTATATATTTCTGAAACAAAAATTTAGCACTTAACTGTGCCCGACGAGTTGGTAACCACCACCGTCTGAAAATGTCGGGACCAATCAGGCATGAAATAATTGCCTGACCTGACTAGGTTTACTGGCACGGATTACAACCGGCTGGACGCAGTAAGACAGGTGTAAGGGTGTTCTTTCCCAAACACTTAGTCTAAATGCCCTCCTGACAGGAAGAATACCAAGCCCTCCAGCTAGGCAGGGGACATAAGCCCTCCTGACAGGCCGTTTTTCCCACCCCTTCAACCATTATAGCAAAAAACTATACTTGGTTGAATTACTGATGAATAACAAGATAGAACAAAAATGATGTCCAGGTTATTCGAAGAAAATGTTTGACAGGCCCAACAGGATGAAACTCAAAAATTCAAGCAAAATCAGCCAAAAAAGGCCACCATGCCTACATTAATAAAGCCCTTACCCCCTGGGGCAAAGGCACCAAAATATTCATAAAGGCCAGGGATAGTCTCCCTGACCAAGACAAGGCCAGAAAAACGAAAAAAAATTGTTCGTCCAGGGACATCCCCCCTGGATGGGCCAAATACAAACTAAAAAGTCAAATTACTGCTTCTCCTTAAAAACAGTACCACTACTTCTACCCTTGGCCGGACCATCATCAACATCCTGCTCCCCTGGAGAGTCCACCTCCTGTTCATTTCCCATATTATGTAGGTCAGGATACTTTGAAACAGCAAAAGCCATCTTAGCTTCAGGGTTCCATTTCGCCCTGGCCTCGACAGGCTCTGACATAGCAGCAGCCCTCCCCTTAATATAGAAATAGAGGGAAGCATTATCTAACTTGAACTCCAGGTCGTCCCTCTCCTGGGTGAGCTCCTCATTTCTGTCCAAAGCTTCCTGCAAAAGCCGCTTACTTGAAATTGCCTCAGCCTTAGTAGCATCTTTCTCACCCTGCACCCTCACCAAGTCAGTAGCTTTAGCAGCCAGGTCAGCTCGTGCAAAATCCAGCTCAGACTTCAGCCTATCATAATCTGATCTCATCAGATTAATCCTGGCTACCAAAGAAGTAGCCGATAGGCGTTATGGAGACAGTCGCAAGACACCCGACCGAAAAAGGAAGAAAAGTATGAATAATATACCCCAATAATAAAGACTACCCAAACAAAACACACATAAAAATTGTTCCACCTACCTCCCTTACAAAGAAGCGAAGGCACTGCCAAGAGGGCCGATCGAATGATCCACCAAGTAACCGCCGAGTAGCAATCTCAACAGGGTCAAGGGTGAGCATGGCATCTGATCTAGAAGCAGCGTAATCCCTGATCTTCACCCTAGCAGCCTCCATATTATCCACCCTGGCTTTCACTTCCCTGACCAGGGCAGAAATGTCAACATCTCCAATTTTCGTTTTTGGGTCGCTAAACTTGTTTCAAAGGGGCGCAGTACAACAGTGACCTTGGGAGCATCGGATCTGATCAAATCTATAACAGTTCACATCTCTGCTTCCCTGGAACCTTCCTCCTTGATCTTAGCCGGCTGGTGAAAGGTCACCATACCGAACCCGGCAAGACGAGTAGATGACCTGGTAGCTACAACACGAAACACTATATTAACAATACAAACTAAACATTATCGGAAGCCAAAGAAAAAGAAGAGATAAATTAAGATAGACTTATCGCTGAGGTAGTGGCACTAACGACCCCGAAGGTTTAGCCACCCGGCAAAGCACCATCGACCTTCAAGCAACGAGGAAGATGGCCAACCCCACAACAGAGAGGCCAAGACCTCTCCAAAGGAGGAATAGCGAGAAAAGCGAAATATTGGCGTAGGATACTCGGTTTGAGTAACCATCAATCAAATACGCATAAAAGGTATAATTCGATATGAATTTCATTTCATTTTTTAGTAACAAGTAAAACATGCAGGACGAAAGAAAGAAACTCACCAGCAACACAAGCTTCGTAATTTAAATACGCCAGGTTAGGACCCACAGAATTGGTCCTGACAAACATGTACCCAGCAGCCCAACCCTTATCATGGCCGCTGTCCAGATTGCTCAAAAGAGGAGTAGTAGAAGCCCTGACCTTAAAACTTATACGGCCAGGACTATTGGTTTTAACAGCGTAACAAGCCTTCAGATCATCAAGGGAAAACGAGATATTGTGCTTTTTACAGAGATAATCAATGGAAAACACAACCTTCCACACCATAGGTATGAGCTGATAAGATGGAACGCCAATCTCCTTAATAACCTCAACCATAAGAGGAGAAAAAGGAAGCTTACAACCTACCCTGTAAGCCCAGTCATGAATGCAGAACCAACCAGGACAAGCCCAGTCGGCTCTGATAGGAGAATTCTCAGGGATCCAGACTTCAGCATCAGCATGGATGATCCCCTTATCCTTTAATACCTTCTCAAACTCAGGCTTCAAACGATTTGCAAGAGACTGATCATCCTTCAAAGCCTTCGTAGGCCTGAATTGGAAGTCACCATGAGAAATTGAGATCATCTCCAATGGAGAATCACTCAGCTTGCTGATCATGGAAGGTTGAGCAGCAGAAGAAGTAGGCAAATTTTTAGAAGAAATTTCCTCAGGATTCTGAGAAGGAGGGGTTACAGGAGTCGCTGCCCTGGTAGACTTCTTTTTTGCAACCATTATTGAAAGATTATGAGGAATTGATCGAAGATTGAAGAAACTGGGAATTAAGGGAACTAGAGAGAAAGATTATTAAGAGAGAAATGAGAAGAAGTATTTTGGTGGAGTTCAACTTAATGAAGCACGCAGGTATTTATAGTGGAGAAGATTAGGGTTTCAACCGCAAAGGAAGTGGATAATCATTAAGGAAGTTGCAGTAAATCTTACACGCGTTATAAACTGCAATAAAATAGCCGTTACGGAAAACTGACTGGGCATAACTTAGCCGTTGGGTAATTTTTCCAAGATTAAGGTTATCTCCTCATTTTTCGTCCTGACACACTGAAAATAAGGAGATAAGGGGCAATTGTTAGGCCCGGAAATCCGCAGACCTCCCTGATCAGTATCTCATCTAAACCTGACTGTCAGGCTGTCAGGATGTCAGGAAACATGAAGATAGGCGCCAGGCCATGGAGAGGACAACGGTCAAAATATCAGGACGATATTAGACCATAAACGCGTATTATAAAAGGATTACATACGCAGCATTGAATGGAAAGATCTTGCAATAAATGCAGTAATTAAGGGAGAAATATTGACAATTATTATGGACAATTATGGAGAATAATCCGCATTAAATCCAGCATCAGGCAGTCTTTCAAGTTGAAGCCTATATAAGGAACACTTTGAAGACATTGGAGATATCTCATTCTTACACAAGAGAAAGCATACGTCTAAATATTCCACACTTAGAGAAATATTAATATTGTCATTATCATACGCTGATTCTCCCAATTATATAGTGAAATCCTCTCTTGGCTTGGTGCCCGTGGTTTTTTCCCATTCAAGGGTTTTCCACGTACAAAATTCTTTGTCTTATTATTGTTATTTTTTTATATTCATAGCATACATTTTGACCCTGACGACCTGATCAATAGACCGATTAGAGCTAGTTAACCCTACTTAAATCAACCCTGACCTGATTTTGCCTTGCGCAAAATCCACACAAAACATCATTCAAGGAGATTCCTCATCCATGCCAACTCCTAGTAAGCATGCTATCCACATTACCGAAGTAAAGTTAGTGAAGCCTTCTCCAAAAAGGACCACACATCCGCGAAGGACTCTATCCAACTTGAGTATTCCCTATGTCGTTGCCTTTAGAAGGCTAGCCTCCAAAGGGCTAATCCAACAAATTGGTCTAACTCCAGATCCTAGTCCCGAAAGGAGAGGTCGTTTTTAGGATGGCTCTCAATATTTCCAATACCATAGGGGCAAAGGACACGACACTGAGGAGTGTTATAAGCTCAGGGATACCATCAAAAATATGTTGGATCATGGCAAGATATCTTTATCGGCTCTAGATCTTTTAAAAGGGAAGAATGACCCTCATGGGCATTTTACTCTTCAACAACATGAAGGTCTTCTAGACTGTTATCCTTCCAGTGTTCTCAGCGACGAGGACGAGGTGCTCAAATGGATGAATGCTCAAAGCCGATCCGGCGATTCTTGGAAAAGTATATGTTCAAGCATGGGCCGATGATTACGAGTCTGGATCTAAGATCGAGTCAGAACCTGCGTCCACGTTCGAGTCTTAGGCTTTCTTTCCCATAATTATTCCAGTGTCTGTTTGTCTTTCTTTTCATTTCCATTACCTAGTGACAACCTGGGGGCTGTCCCACGAGTCACATGTCTTCTCGAGTCTATAAATTCATTCTTCATTTCAATAAAAGTACATTTTTTTTCAATCCATATATCCTATTATATCTCTTCCTTTACCATTTCTTGTGACGACAAGAATTGATTTGAGACATTTTAAAACAAACAACAACAACGCATGCCAAGTCGATGTGAGTGCACTTAGTCGACGTTTTTGTTCCAAGTTGTAGAGGATCTGAAACTCCATGTTCTTTTATTACCTATTCCATGTCTGGCAATAGAAACCTCTTGCTATAATACCCGATTTAGGACAGGCCTATGTCAAGATATTCTAGAACAAATCCAGACAATCTCCCTTGTTAACGATTCATGACGGAAGGCAAGCCCATTCCCCACAATAAATAACCTGTTTACTAAAGACCAACCCTTTCATACCAAAGGTGCTAGTCTGACCGAAATCCATGGTAGCAAGCAAATCCAAGACGATACGGGCCATGATCAAAGACAAAGGATCAATCAAGAGAAATGATCGAGATCAATATCCAAGGTCACGGTTATGCCCGTAATCCAAGACAAAAGAGTCAAAAGAAGAAGGCTCAATCAAGCAAGTCAAATGTCAATATCCAAAGTCAAAGTTATCTTCAAAAACCTGAATCAAGAATCTGAGCAAAAAGCCGAGATATATTCCGGACCAAGAATCCAAGTCTGAATCAAGAACAAACCTGAAATCAAATACTGAACAGAATAATGCTGAAGTCTATAAAGAATCAAGTTTTAGGGTAGAATCAAGACATCGATAAAGATGGTCAGCTAGCACCCTCACTTAGCCTTTTACACACCCTAAGTCCTTCTCGAGACCGTTACAGAGAGACAGTTAGGAATTTTGAGAATCCTCTCAAACTTGTCAAATATACCCGTCCTTTAGAGCCAGGACATCGAAACTTGATCCTGCATCAATTAACCTACCTTTATGTGCTCAGGCTACATCAAGCCCGAGACTCCATTTCCAAGCCATAATCCCATTGAGCCTTAACTCCACAAAATCAAGCTCCAGAGATTTGTTCATCAAAGCCTCTTATTTCTGAGCTCCACATTCCAAATATCCAATCCAGTTTCACCTTGACCCAGACACGGAGTCTTCAAATACTTTGCTACCCAGAACAGGACATACCCAAATCATCCTTAGGGTCCGTTGAGTGTGCTCATACGATAAAGAAATTTTTTATAAATTTAATTATACCTCTTTGGTCTATGATCAGAGGAAGTTATCTCAAATCGGTTCTTTGAGTCGCCAAAGGATTGTTACCCTCGTGACCCATGCATTTTAAGGCCCTAACAGCATAGCTTAGGCATACACTCAGAACTACGATCTGGTTTGATTTTACTCTATGTGAATACATAGGCAGTCCTTTGACAAGGACACAACCACATCAACCATAAACTTTCAACCTCAATTATCAACTGCACCAACCATAAACTTTCAACCTCACTTATCAACCACCCCAACCATCAACTTGCAACCTCAATTATCATTCCTTCCACAACCAACACTTCTTTACTGGGGGCTCCTTCTTGTCGCCCAGTCTCCCTTTTTACCAAATTCTAAGGTCATCTTCTCATCCTGAGGGCTTCTCTTCCGAGATGTCACTCTTCTTTTATTCCTCCCTTTTACTCTTGAGTCTCATTTGAGTCAAGCTAGTGCTTGGTCCGGACAATGACAAAGGTCTTAGATCGATTCTCCAAGTTATCGTATCTCAAGAAGGAGTCTCGTTACGCGAGACAGTGGCAAAAGACATCTAAGTAGACAGTTGATCCATGGCTCATGCCTTGCCTTTATATGTCCTCATTATTGCACATCTTTTACCTTTGGAACTGATACGCGTTGTCGCCCACACTTGGCTAGGGGTTGCGCATACTTAAGCAAAGTCTGTCAAATTCATCTTTGTGTCGCGTCAAATCTAATTCAGTGTTGCGTCAGTCCATCAAGTTTATGTCTGTATGAGTCTATATCGCATCAAGTCATGTGACTAGAGCCCATTGGATATGCATAACGCATTACAAGCAACAAGTTCCACCTTTATTTCAAGTTTTAAACAATTTTAATAAAGAAAAGAGCTTTCAAAATTTGTGTGTTTCCTCATGTGCTATGTGCTATTTGTCTATTAGATTGCATTCTTGTGTGGCTACTAACCATGTAGGTGAGCATAAGAAATGTAGCTCGCTTCAACTGGGGGCTTCGCCCAAGTCTTCATTCTCCCCAGCGACAGTCAAGATATTCCCTAGTAGTATTCACAGTGATGCTCAAGGTTTCTTCCATTACGATCAAGATGTTCCTAATCGTCGGTGTGTTCCCCAGTGAGAGTTCGTTGCCGCTTACAACCTAGGTATTTCTCAGAAACAGAGTTCGCTTGAGACCGACGCAAGTAGATTCAACCTCAAGTTTTTTGCCAAAGTTCGTTTGATATCGACGCAAGTTTATTTTTCCATTGCGATTTGCGGACATTTTATTCCCCAGCGATAGTTCATTTCCACTATACAGCCTATACATTTCTCGATCAAAATACAAACGCGCTTGAGACGATGCAAGCAGATTATTTTTCAGTGGTTCTCAAAAAGTCCCGCCTTCGACCAAATTGATTATTATCTGCAGTTCTCGGAACGTCATGCCTTCCTACCAGCGGTTCTCGGAAAGTCTCGCCCCTCTGTAAAGTGAAGTTCCTACCAGCGGTTCTCAGAAAGTCTCGCCTTTTATAAGTCAATTTTCTTCTAGCGGCTCTGATACCCGTCGTGAGGTGTCAAAAATAATATTTATAAACTCCAACTACAACTATAGATAGCGGAAGTCAGGTCGAACCACAGAGAGGCAGACGTAATTTCTAGTTGTTTAAATTCGGTCTAAGGTAACAAAAGGAGGGGTTTGATTGGGTTTGGTCTAAGGCTAATAACAACACAAGAAAAGTAAACTAATGAAATATATAAAATCAAGTATAAAAGAGGTACTAGGATGGTTGGTTCGTTATAGTTTCGGCGGCAGCATATTAAACAAGTCTAAATCAAACACATGAGGCGGGAAATAAAGAGGTCCTCTCGATCCACTCTTAACAAATAGCATCTTTCGATCTCGCTTTAGGTCCCTAATATCACTAATACTGACTTTCGTCCTGAAAAAGTGATTTACGGTCTAAACTTTACCTATCTTACGATCTCAGCGTAGTTTAGTCATTTTAATTGGTGATCTAGCAACTGTCCCTATCTCTCGATCTAATGGGTCAGTCATATCCTAAGCATTCAACTAGTCGTGTGCACTCGATTCGTCGAATAAAGAATTAAAACAATTAAAACGAAAATAAAACCTCACGTGGTCAGTCGATCGACCGGGTAGGGTGGTCGATCGACCAACACGCGAATCAGGCCGTGTTCATTATATTGCCGCCTACACTACAATTCCCCTACATCCTAGCACAATTGATTTAGCTACTCATGGCTATGGCAAAAATAACAATAATATTGACGATAAAGACTACTGATTTCATGCTAAAAATAGTAGAACAAACAATTAACATAAAGCGATAAGACGGTTTCGGGAAACTAACTAACAATTCTATACTAATAATGAATAAAGATGAACTGAAAGTAGAATAGAAGGAATACAGCGATAAGACGGTTTCCTCGATCTTTTAATTCTCGTCTGGGATAGCAGCTTGGTCGATCGACTAAGAATGGCAGTCGATCGACTGCTCTTCAGTGTACAGTAGCTTCGGAAAATAATTAACATAAAGCGATAAGACGGTTTCCTCGATCTTTTAATTCTCGTCTGGGATAGCAGCTTGGTCGATCGACTAAGCATGGCGATCGATCGATCGCTCTTGATATGTCTGATAACCACGAACCCGAGGTTGGTCGATCGACTGATGGTAGTGGTCGATCGACTGCTTTAGCTGCTACTTGACTTCTATAATCTCGTGGATTTGTCTTTTGGGCTTTGAAATGCGCACCAAGCTCATTCCTCGAGTCAATACTTCACGTCAATTGCAATGCAGGATAGTCGGGGACGGATTTAGCTCAATTTCCGTTGAATTCTTCACATTTCTGCAATAAAGTACAAAAACACGAAAGTAGACGGAAATGGGGGAAATGGCAGCTTAAACTACACAAATGAGCTCTGAAATGCGTGTAAAATGAGGTGCAAAACATCATATAAAAGACACGCATCAAACTTCCCCATACCAAACCCTTGCTTGTCCCCAAGCAAGAACAAGACTCAATCTAATGACCTAATGGAACGAGTTCAATCTCAGAGCGAAATGCAACATGTAAAGCCTAAACCAATTTAATGCACAACCAACAATCAATTAGCAAATGAATCATGCAAACGAGTAATGGAATCGTTAAAACTACTGAACCGTCAACTGTAGAGACTTATCAAATTGGACTATTACGGGTCGCTCATATCACTCAAATAAGCACAGGTGAATATATGTAAAAGATAGAAAGAATTCATTTTGTAATGACTCTCACCTAACTACGACCTATAAGAACATGCCTGCAGTCTAATCTGAAAATAATCTCTACAACTGTACATATGCATTCCAACCAACAAGAGACCATGACACATGCCGAGGTATATATGTGGATATGTGAGGTATGGGTAAGAAGAGGCAAAACATTTATGGAAAAGTGGGGGTACAGGTGATCAAGCTAGTACCGAAACGGAACCATATGGCAACATCCAACTTCTTGCTCAAAAACAAATGAAACGGTGCTATAGCAAGCACAAATCTCACAATCTCCAGGTATAAAGGTAATCAACTAACTCCCCATAAGATAAGAATAAAACATGGGAGCAAAAATCGCCAAAAGATAAGGATTTGAATTATGCGAATTTGATTTCTTTTTCTCGAACCTCAGTCGATCGACCTATGATGCCTGTCGATCGACCGCTTAAACAGTACAGAACCCTTTTTTTTCATATTTTCGAATCATTCTTTTTCACTTCTTTTCTTTTCTTTTCTATTTTTTATTTCCTTCCTTCATTTCATTTTCCCAACTAAATCTCAATGAGAGCATTTACAACCAAAAACTAAGTAACAATCCCAAGAACACGGACTACTAGCTTGACAAAGGCAGGCTAAATGTAGGATGTAGTAAATGGGACAAAAAGGATATTTTTGGCAGTGTGGAGTTCATGGGCAAAACGAATAAGGGGAAACCTCTACCACATGTGTCAACTAACCACAAACCGAATGCATACAGGTATTAAGTAGATTAAGTTCATATTTATGCAAATTGATATGACATGTCTTATAAGGAGTACTACTCACATTCCTAAATAAATCGGTCATAGATGTCACCAGTTATAGGCTCTAAATCTCAGAAATATGATGTAGTTTGCCAATTTTCAAAGTCAAGTCTCAAGTTCAGCAAATAATTAACGAAAACTCGTGGATATGCACTTATACGATTCTACTAATAACATGTTAATCAAGCAAGGCTTAGGCAAAACAAATGCAAATGCAATATCATCCTTGAAATACTACCGTTCCGACTCGACCTATATGCTAAAATAAACATGCATTTTATTTGAAATTTTTGAAATTTTTGAAATTTTTTTGAATTTTTTGAATATAAGAATGAAATAAACAATGCAAAACAAAATGTAAACGTGAATGCAAGCAAATGATATGCGACGCAAAACCCTTCCCCAAACCAAATCGCACAATGTCCCCATTGTGCAAAATCATGTAATGAAGAAAAGAGAAATGGGAATTTGCGGGAAAATAAACAAATAAAAATGACATGAAGTGGAAATCGGGAACTTACAAGACTTTAAGCGCAGCGAAGGAAACCTCCCCAAACCAGCGTGAGCTAGGAGGTTTCAGTAGCCAGCAGTGCTACTAATAAGTACCTGAAAAGACAAACAAAGTGTTGGGGCTGGTGTCCTCTACAGTTAGTGCAATAACATTTACATCTCTAAAAGGATCAAAGGGTATACTTTTGTATTATTATCAGTTGGTCCACGTTTATCAATAACGGTTGGCTTGCTAGATAAGTTTGACGTTATTGTCATACTGATGGCGGTGATCAACTGGTCCCTAAAAGTCACACCTATAGGATACGTTTGAGAGATGTGACGGTATGAAAATACAGTCATGTTGATGCCTAATATGACTAAGCAGTTAGTCGGAGTTATTGACTAATAATTTGTCAAACGCGATGTTGAGATATTTTATTTAATACGGATTAAATAATAATGGCTAAGACGAATTAAACAGTTAATTCGTAAATTAAATATAAACGATTATATTTGATTAATGTATATTGAATAAATTAATTATACAATATTGTCATTATCGGACATGTATTATTATATCGACTAATTCATGTTGCTAGACGATATTTTAATAACCGATAACCGATGACGATTTATAATAAAATCGCGTCATATACATTTAGCTTTTTCGAGTCGGACCACGAGTTAAAATAAAGAGGAAGTGAAAGCCCACTTCCCCATGAGGCTCTCGGTTTGGCCGAACCAAGGAGAACAAAAGGAGAGCTTTCTCTCCTTTTGTAACCTAATCATTTTTTTTGCAAAAAAGATTAGGGTTTCGGAGCAATTTTCTCTGAAATTTCTAGATCTCACATCGAAAAACTCACAACAACTCTCTCAATATTGCAAGTCAATTAGAGAGTATTTCTAGCACAAGGGGCATAGTCTCAGACGGTCTTGGGTGCAACGATTAGGAGGAAATCTACGTTGATTTCTATCTTAGGACGAATTCTCAAGGACCCGAGGTTAATTCTTGTGCTTTATCGTTTTCTATTGTAATTTTGTTTTATGTCAATAATCACATGTTAAATTTTGCGTTATAGTCCAAAAATTTAAGGGTTTTATACGGATATTACCCTACAAGTGGTATCAGAGCGAGGCCACGTAAATTTTTCTTTGTGATTTTTATAAAACGATTTGAAACGATCTTGCTTTGCATAGAAAACCGTGCGGCCATATGTGTATCACGGTTGTTTTTGTTTTTTTTGTAAACCGTGCCATGTATACACGGTTATTGTTGTCGTTTTGTTTTTGCATATTGCTATTTTACACGATCATTATAGTGATATGTTAAAGTTTTGTCAATTGTTGATTTAATTTTTATAAGGATTAGGTCAAAATTGCCATTGATTTTGCTTTGTCAAATCTTTTTCACGAGGGTTTTAATTTTCAGAATCGTTTTGCTTTCGATCGAGTGGTTTACTACTTGATCGAGTGTTTTTCTGTCTTGTTTTTACTCGATCGAGTACATGCTATACTCGATCGACCAATTTTAAAATCCTAACTGTTCGATCGAGAAGTCCTCGTACTCGATCGAACAGCTTTCCTAATAGAATTACTCGATCGACCTTGAGTTCAGTCGATCGAGCACTTTCTGTTTGGCAAACCTCTCGATCGACTGGCAGTATCAGTTGATCGAGTCCATTTTGTTTTGGCAGCGCTGAAAAATTCATTTCTCGTGTTTAATTTTTCTTTTGGCCATTACATATGCATAATACGGATTTTATGCATTCGCTTGATAGTGAAACGGTTCACTCACGTACCAGTTAGTTATTTTAAAGCGATTTAAATTAACGGATTATCATGGATTAAAATTAAGTTGATTAAAGCGGTTTTGTCACATAATTTTAGTCATTAAAGGTGGTTTGGATAAATTTAACATAATTACGGAATTATGTCACGAATAAATTTTATTTTAGTTGATGCATCTTATTTACCGTTATTTTGAATGCCTTGAAGGTCATTACTTTTATTCGCCAACCGAACAACGTGTATTTGTTGCGGCTAGTGCGACATTCTTAGAGAAGGAATTTCTCGAGAATGCAAAGAGTGATAGAACCTTCGAACTGTCGGAGATTCCAGAACCAAATCGAGCAACCATTGGAGGAACCAATTCCTTCAATCCCTACTGCAGTTAATATTCTGAGGAACCTAGGAGGTCGGGAAGAGTCTCTATTCCTCCGGACAGATACATTGGTATGGTCGAGGAACATGACATAGATGACATTCTACTCTTAACGAGTAGTGAACCCGCAACCTATAAAGGTGCCATGACCGATTCGACTCAAAGCTATGGCTTGAGGCCATGCAATCCGAGATGGACTCCATGTATGAGAACAACGTATGGGATCTTGTTGACTTACCTGCTAAGGTTCGTCCCCTTCAATGCAAATGGCTTTACAAGATAAAGCATTCTGTGGAAGGTCAACAAGATATCTATAAAGCACGACTAGTTGCTAAAGGTTTCACCCAAGTGCCAGGTTTGCACTACGATGAAATTTTTGCACCCGTAGTCATGCTGCGTTCCATTCGGATTATCTTAGCGATTGCCGCTTTTCATGACTATGAAATTTGGCAGATGGATGTGAAAACCGCCTTCTTAAACGGTTTTTTGGAGGAAGAGTTTTACATGGTACAACCCGAAGGTTTCATCGATCCTGAACATCCTAAGAAAGTATGCAAGCTTAAGCGTTCCATTTATGGACTTAAGCAAGCTTCTAGGAGTTGGAATCATCGTTTCGACCAAGTGATAAAAGAAAATGGATTTACTCGATCGGTCGAGGAACCATGTCTATATATCAAGTCGAGTGGGAGCAAGATTGTCTTCATAATATTGTATGTCGATGACATACTCCTGATTGGGAATGACATACCTCTCTTAACTTCGGTAAAAGTATGGTTGAAGAACCATTTCCAGATGAAAGATCTGGGTGAGGCACAAAGAATTTTGGGCATCCGTATCTATCGAGATAGATCGTGTCGGATGTTATCTCTCAGTCAGGAGTTTTATATAGACAAGATACTAGAGAGATTCAGCATGACTAACTCCAAAAAGGGGTTTCTTCCTATGGCTCCAGGGGTGCATTTGAGCAAGTCTCAGGCACCAGAGACACCGGAAGAGAAAGAGCGCATGACACGGATTCCTTATGCCTCGGCTATAGAATCAATCATGTATGCCATGATATGCACACGTCCGGACGTGGCATATGCATTGAGTATGACAAGTCGATTCCAACAGCATCCAGGTGAATCACATTGGATGGCTGTCAAGAACATTCTTAAGTACCTACGGAGGACTAAAGATTGGGCATTGACTTATGAAGGCGAACAAAAGCTATGCGCAACCGGTTACGCAGATGCTAGCTTCCAAACGGATCGAGATGACTCAAAATCTCAGTCTGGATTCGTTTTTACTCTTAATGGCGTTGCAGTCAGCTGGAAGAGTTCCAAACAAAGGGTTACATTCTACGACGAGTCCGAAATACTATGCCGCGTCGAAGGCGCAAAGGAAGCGATATGGATGCGTCAATTCTTACAAGGACTATCCGTAGTGCCTAGTTCGAATGACCCGATCACCATCTATTGCGACAATAGAGGTGCCATCTTCCAAGCTAAGGAGCCTAAGTCTAGCAACAAATCTAGACATGTACAACGGAAAGCTCATCTAATCCGAGATTACGTGGAGCAAAAGGAAGTAGTGATAGAAAAGATTGCTATAGATGATAACATAGCAGATCCTCTCACTAAACCATTACGACAAGATAAGCATGAAGGGCATGTTAATTCCATTGGAATTAAACGTGTTCCTGAGTTGTAGTACTCTTTTATGGATTAGATTCATTCTCTTTTGTACTCTATACGACATCATCGTTTTGATATTTATATATTCTGTTTTTCGTGTGGATTTGTACGACAATTTTGAACACCACAAAGTGAACTGAACAAACATTATATTTTTGGTCCTTAATTGCCCACGTGAGCTGATAACTCTGGCAATTATTTTGTGACGTTGGTTGATGGTGGGTTCAACGAGCCATAAGTCAAAAGGTTGACTGACCAATCACAGAGGCGATTTATACGGATATCTCGTAGGACACAATTGTGACATCGACGTGGAGTCCTAAATGTTTTATAACATTCGGTGCCAGGTCGTGGATAGGACCCCCATGGTGATCCTAAGAATCGATTCTTTTGACTATCGACTGTCTCTTGAGACTAAGGCAGATTTTGGGTGACTTTGGTTTCTTTCTCACGGTCATCCATAACAGGGGGCCAAGTAGATTTTTTCTGGGTCATTTCATGCTTTGTGCTTAGATCGGAAGGAGTCGAGTTGAAGGAAATATTCAGCCTTTATCGGTACTCGATATTTCTCGGGGCCACTCGAGGAGTCAGAATGGCGAAATGCATGGCCATGCTCGAATACGAATTCGTTTTATCAGTTGAGTTACTCTCTAGTCGGGGAAACCACTCTTGATACAGATCGATTGTAAAATACGACCTTTGCGGATCCGGATCTGCAAATTGTTTTACATTGAGTGGGAGAAATTTTAAATAAATATGAGAATCGGTTATCGCACATACACTTGTACGGACAAGTGGGAGTTTGTTGGAGCCGTGTCCTCCAGTTAGTGCGGATAACGTTATTGCACATACACTTGTACGGACAAGTGGGAACTTGTTGGGGCTGGTGTCCTCTACAGTTAGTGCAATAACATTTAAATCTCTAAAAGGATCAAAGGGTATACTTTTGTATTATTATCAGTTGGTCCACGTTTATCAATAACGGTTGGCTTGCTAGATAAGTTTGACGTTATTGTCATACTGATGGCGGTGATCAACTGGTCCCTAAAAGTCACACCTATAGGATACGTTTGAGAGATGTGACGGTATGAAAATACAGTCATGTTGATGCCTAATATGACTAAGCAGTTAGTCGGAGTTATTGACTAATAATTTGTCAAACGCGATGTTGAGATATTTTATTTAATACGGATTAAATAATAATGGCTAAGATGAATTAAACAGTTAATTCGTAAATTAAATATAAACGTTTATATTTGATTAATGTATATTGAATAAATTAATTATACAATATTGTCATTATCGGACATGTATTATTATATCGACTAATTCATGTTGCTAGACGATATTTTAATAACCGATGACGATTTATAATAAAATCGCGTCATATACATTTAGCTTTTTCGAGTCGGACCACGAGTTAAAATAAAGAGGAAGTGAAAGCCCACTTCCCCATGAGGCTCTCGGTTTGGCCGAACCAAGGAGAACAAAAGGAGAGCTTTCTCGCCTTTTGTAACCTAATCATTTTTTTTGCAAAAAAAATTAGGGTTTCGGAGCAATTTTCTCTGAAATTTCTAGATCTCACATCGAAAAACTCACAACAACTCTCTCAATATTGCAAGTCAATTAGAGAGTATTTCTAGCACAAGGGGCATAGTCTCAGACGGTCTTGGGTGCAACGATTAGGAGGAAATCTACGTTGATTTCTATCTTAGGCCGAATTCTCAAGGACCCGAGGTTAATTCTTGTGCTTTATCGTTTTCTATTGTAATTTTGTTTTATGTCAATAATCACATGTTAAATTTTGCGTTATAGTCCTAAAATTTAAGGGTTTTATACGGATATTACCCTACACAAAGTACCACGCATAAAATCGAGAAAGATAATAATGAAGCGGTATTATGTGCAAAATTGAGAAAAATAGAAGAAATAAATAAATGACGGAAGATAAAGTGGAGTAGAAAACTCCCTTAATTCCGCAAATCGACCAAACATAGCAGGAGAGAGGTCGTAAACAGGTACAACAGTGCAGGTAGGTCGATCGACCGAGGTGAAAGGAACAGTAGCTCCTGGAACCTGCAGATCAGTCGATCGACCACTCAGGCCAGTCGATCGACTGAAAATACTGCTCTTACTTCTTATTTCTTCGTATTTGCTCAATTACTTGAGCTAAAGAGGTCTAAAAACCTGCAAATGCACAATAATACGCGCCCAAAATTGCGAAAACCCAAAATAAAGTCTAAAACGCATAAAATCCTAAGCAAGCAAAATAAAATGCGAAGTTTCGCGCACACAAAAGCAATAAAAAGTGTTTAACAAAAGCAAATAAAAAGTTTGGAAAACATGTGATCAACTAGTAGTTGATCAAGAACGGCCACGGAATGGCCCACTTCGTCGGCTTCTGGCTACTAGAGGTAGCCTCAACGGTGCTTATCTTATCAGCTGCACCCTTCTTAGCTTCCACGTCCGTATGGCTCAACGGATATACACTTTCGTCATCTCCCCAGTCAATGACCTCTTCTTGCTCATCAAAGTCCAAGTCGGACTCCCTTGTTTTGACCGGCTCGTCATCAACTTCCTCATCAGTGGCATAGCTAGGGCAACCAAGACCTCCTCGTGAAACGATTGGCTTCTTCTTGGTGGGTGACTTGCGGCTCTTCCTTCCCCAAACCAGCTCCTGCAATATCAGAAATAGACAAATCTTCCTCCAATTTGCTCCCAATCTGGGGCGGAGGGGTTACAACAGGAATAGAGATAGGTAAATCAGGAAGCTTAAAGTACGATTTCTTATCAGAAATCGTGTTACAAGTCACAGGCCACATGGGGTCCTTTTTCTTAGACGGTTGGGCAAAAACAATAGAATGCTTGCCCACTTTAAAAGTCAAGGTTCCTAGACCGACATCTATGACTGCACCAGCAGTGTGCAGAAATGGCCTACCCAAAATAATGGGAATGTGGGCATCCTCAGGCATGTCACGTACAACGAAGTCGACGGGGAAGAAAAACTTCCCTATTTGGACGGGGATGTCCTCTAAGACTCCTATTGGCTGGACCGCAGATTGGTCAGCCATCTGTACTGTCATATCTGTCATTGCGAACCTAGTCAATTTGAGCTTCCTAGCTAGACTCAAAGGCATGACACTTATACTAGCTCCTAAGTCACATAATGCCTTCTCGATAGAGAAGGTACCTATATTGCAAGGAACAGAAAAGCTACTCGGGTCCTCTAGCTTATGGGGTGCAGTGTGAGACAAATAAGAGCATGACTCTTTGGTTAATACGACAGTATGCACATTTTTAAGTGACTTTTTCTTAGACAAGAGTTGTTTCATGAATTTAGTGTATGCAGGCACTTGATTGACCAACTCAAGGAAAGGAACTTGTACATTCAAACTACGAATAACCTTTTTAAATTTATTGAAAGATACCTGTTCCTTTGTCGGCACTAGTCTCTCTGGATATGGGGCTGAGAGAAGTACCTTAGCCCTCTCTTCTAAGTCTCGCATGCCGGCATCCGTGGACTTAGGTTGAAAGTCCACCACCTTCTCCTTATTGAAGCTTGAACCCTCCTCAGACCGTCTCAAATGTGAGCCATTGACCGACATTGGGTCGAACTTGAATCGGGACGGACCCATCAAAGACTTTCGGGTCTTGCCCCAATACTTTCGGAGTTGTCGAACCCCAGAACAAATGGTCTCTCAAATTATCGGGCATTGAAGGACGAAATTTCTCAATATCGCGGGGGTCTCGGTCGATCGACCACCTTGCTCGATCGATCGGCCGAGATGTACGATTCGAGCTCCTGAACCCGCATATCGGTCGATCGGCCAAGGTATATCGATCGATCGATCGGGTATATCGATCGATCGGCCGATATACCTGGTAGACGCCTTGTTCTTGTTATTTTTCGTTAATGCTTTCTTTTGACTCGGTTCCGCCTCATTCTTTTCAGGGGCATCCTCGACCATAGCAGACCCCTCCAGGGTAGCCCCACTCCTCAAAGTAATGGCATTCAAGGTTTCTTTCTGGTCAGTTTGAGTGGGTAAGTGTCCGGGAGCTCGAGTGGTACGTACTCTTACTAGCCAACTGAGCAATTTGGCTCTCTAGTAGCTTCATCCCGGCCTCTCTAGCTTGGGACTCCTTCAGCAGCAAGTTCTTAAACTCAGCAAAATCAGAACCATGGGATTGTTGTTGCTGCTGCGGCACATAAGGAGGTTTTTGGTATTGTTGTTGCTTATGATGAGGGGGGCATATAAGCTTGATGCTGCTGCTGTTGTGGAGGTTGAGTCGGATTCAGGACATTCTGGCTACTCCACCTCAAGTTGGGGTGGACATTCGACTCATAGTACGTGTTTGTCTGCCTATAGTGTTGAAAGGCAGCACAAGACTCAAAGGGGACAGAACAATTCTCTGAGACATGCCCCTCGGCTCCACATCTTCTACGAGATGAAAGGACCGTCAAAAACAGCGTTAACATGGTACATCCCACCTTTAGAAGCTCCTCCCAATTCATATTTGTCAAACCTTGCGGTGAGAGCTTCTAGTGCGGCGAACAGAGGAAGATTCTGCGCTCTCCTCTGGTTTCCTCTCGAATTCCCATATTCAGCCTTATGAGTGGCCAAATCATCGATGATCTTCCACCCCTTAGTCTCTCCCATGTTCTCAAGAAATCGGCCATTGGCTGCAGATCCAAAATAGCCCTCGATCGTCATACGACCCATTATAGAACTGGTTGCAAAGACTCCATTTTTCGAACCCATGGTGCGGTATGGTTCGCACCAGTTTCTTGAAACGGACCCATGCTTCATGAAAGTTCTCATCAGGCCCTTGTTTAAAGCTCGTGATCTGAGCTCTAATGGCATTCGTCTTTGAGGCAGAGAAGTACTTTTTGTAGAATGCCAGGGCTAAGGAATTCCAGTCGGTGATCCCATGAGCGGCTCGGTCCAGATCTCTATACCACTCCCTTGCAGCATCACGAAGGGAGAAAATGAACATGGTCTCCTTGATCTGATCTTGGGTCACACCGGCCGGCGGGAGTATAGAGCAGCTATAATCAATAAAAATCTCCATGTGCTTGGCTGCATCTTCATTTGCGCTCCCCGAACCGGTTTCTCTCAACCAGGTTAATATAGGAAGGCTTTGGCTCGAATTTTCTCGCCTCCCAGGGTAGTTCGAATCCTTTGTAGAGATTCGCACTGTAGGCTCGAGTGACTAGCAATGGTTGCTTCTTCACCATGACTGGGATTTCTGGAGAAGTAATCGTCTCACCAAGAAATTGAAGCAGGAGATGTAGGTGGATCTCCTTCGAACAGAGCGTTCTTGTAGTAGCTTGACAGAGTACTCAGCTCTTCCTCTGTCGGTAATACCCTTTGTGATCGTCTCAACTCGCGCAAGGATTTCTCGATCTCAGGATTTAATGGCACTAGTTCACCACCCTGTGACCTGTGCATAAGAGGAAACTACAAAAAGAATATAAGAAAAGTTTAAGGAACGGAAGTCTCTTAAACTAAAGAAAGACTAAATAAAAAACAACTAAAAATTAGAACAATTGCCTCCCCGGCAACGGCGCCAAAATTTGATACCCGTCGTGAGGTGTCAAAAAATAATATTTATAAACTCCAACTACAAGTATAGCTAGCGGCAGTCGGGTCGAACCACAGAGAGGCAGACGTAATTTCTAGTTGTTTAAATTCGGTCTAAGGTAACAAAAGGTGGGGGTTTGATTGGGTTTTGTCTAAGGCTAATAACAACACAAGAAAAGTAAACTAATGAAATATATAAAATCAAGTATAAAAGAGGTACTAGGATGGTTGGTTCGTTATAGTTTCGTCGGCAGCATATTAAACAGGTCTAAATCAAACACATGAGGCGGGAAATAAAGAGGTCCTCTCGATCCACTCTTAACAAATAGCATCTTTCGATCTCGCTATAGGTCCCTAATATCACTAATACTGACTTTCGTCCTGAAAAAGTGATTTACGGTCTAAACTTTACCTATCTTTCAATCTCAGCGTAGTTTAGTCATTTTAATTGGTGATCTAGCAACTGTCCCTATCTCTCGATCTAATGGGTCAGTCATATCCTAAGCATTCAACTAGTCGTGTGCACTCGATTCGTCGAATAAAGAAATAAAACAATTAAAACGAAAATAAAACCTCACGTGGTCAGTCGATCGACCGGGTAGGGTGGTCGATCGACCAACACGCGAATCAGGCCGTGTTCATTATATTGCCGCCTACACTACAATTCCCCTACATCCTAGCACAATTGATTTAGCTACTCATGGCAATGGCGAAAATAACAATAATATTGACGATAAAGACTACTGATTTCATGCTAAAAAATAGTAGAACAAACAATTAACATAAAGCGATAAGACGGTTTCGGGAAACTAACTAACAATTCTATACTAATAATGAATAAAGATGAACTGAAAGTAGAATAGAAGGAATACCGAAAATTGCAGAAGAATAGTAACGGAATGATTAGAAGTATGAATGAAAATCCGATGCAACCAATATTCCAACCCTAACTACGATATTCTAAAACTGAATGTGAAACTTAGATAAAAACTGGGATCAAAACTGGATGACTTTATCTGATGTTCTAGGTTACGTTATATAGCAAACATACGTAACAACTTATTATCAAAACCTAAACATAATGGGCTTGCTTTCCTCGATCTTTTAATTCTCGTCTGGGATAGCAGCTTGGTCGATCGACTAAGCATGGCAGTCGATCGACTGCTCTTCAGTGTACAGTAGCTTCTGGAACCCGCAGGTTGGTCGATCGACTGATGGTAGTGGTCGATCGACTGCTTTAGCTGCTACTTGACTTCTATAATCTCGTGGATTTGTCTTTTGGGCTTTGAAATGCGCACCAAGCTCATTCCTCGAGTCAATACTTCACGTCAATTACAATGCAGGATAGTCGGGGACGGATTTAGCTCAATTTCCGTTGAATTCTTCACATTTCTGCAATAAAGTACAAAAACACGAAAGTAGACGGAAATGGGGGAAATGGCAGCTTAAACTACACAAATGAGCTCTGAAATGCGTGTAAAATGAGGTGCAAAACATCATATAAAAGACACGCATCAGGCTCTCAGAAAGTCTCGCCTTTTATAAAGTCAAGTTTCTTCAAGTGGTTCTTGGAAAGTTTCGCATTCTATAAAGTCAAGTTTTCTCAGCGGTTCTCAGAAAGTCATGCCTTCTACAAAGTTGATTATTTTATTTAGCGGTTCTCAGAAAGTCCTACCTTTTTCCTCAGCGGTTCTCGGAAAGTCCGGCCTTATTTCCCCAGTAGTTTCTATAGACATTCTGCTACCCTCAATATTATTGTTTCCTCACGGAGTTCAGCAAAGGTGTCGTTCTCCAAAAGTTCCCAAACCAGAGTCTCCTTCCTTAGGTTCGTAAACCTAAAGTTAGGATTCCTACCCCTAGATTCTTGGATCCCAAAATAGCTTCCCTTAGGTTGTTTAACCTGAAAGCTCCCATACCAAATGTCCTTAGGTTCATAAACCTATAAATCCTTTTGAAGTTCTCATACCTTTTTTTTTCTTAGAAAGCGTGGATGCATGCGTTCAATAGAAGAATTAGTAACCCAGTAATTCTTAAACTTAACCTTAGGATCCCAATTCCTCTTAGGTTTATAAGCCTTTAAGTTTCCATACCAGCATGTCCTTAGGTCCATATACCCAGGTTCATACACCCAGCTCTTTAGATTCCCTAGAGTACAAAGACTCCTACCATTTCTATCCTTTAGGATCACACTCCCTTAGAGTTACTAAACCCAAACATTTTTTACCGCTTAGGTTGAGCTTATATTTGGCCTCCTTCCCGTCGATGTTTTCCATTAGGGCACCACAGCCTAGCACAATCCTTACATATCTTTTAAGTCTTACCCTCAGCTCCTACGCACCTCCGGAAACATCTCACGAAAGAAGTATCAGGTATGATTTCTTCTTATGGCTGGCAAGCTTCCTTACGTAGTCTACTGGAACGACCCTCCCCGAAAGTCGACAGACTCTAAAATGTTCCCGACGAAAGGTCTTTGGCTCAGTCCCCTTGAGCCGCCTCTCGTCGCCATAGTTTTCAAATTGTAATCTTCGATTGACCTGAGAGTTATACTTTGACTTTTGCCTTATCCAAGCCTCAGTCAAAGTGGGGGATCTGCAGACACCTCGTTTCTGCACCACCCGCCAAACACACAGTGATGATTGGGTTGCATGTTTAGTTACGCGGAGTGATTTATGACATTTTATAAGTTCTTCAACACGTGATAGCTCAAACAGTTGAGTCAACCTCATGGTCGTCATCTACGCACTGATACGGTCGTTTTGACAGTAATTAGAGTTCATTTGGAGTCCGAGTAAAAAACCGCTTCCATTTTCTAAACCGTCTAAAACCCGAGTCGGAGTTCTGCAATTTTCCGGAGTAATATTCCTAAATTTTGTCTATTATCACGAAAATATCTACCTTGCGGAATAAGGAAGCCTACATCTTCCCTAATTCCTAAAACCAATCGCGGAAATCTTTCTTACTGAGGAGGAAACTGCCCAAGAGAAAACGCAGCAGGTACTGCGCCTCTTGGAAAAGTCGCAGTTCCTGCTGCGCCTCTTCTTGGGCTGCTTTTCCTCCAGTTTCTATATTTCTTCCTGATTTCTTTCCTATTCCTACTTTTACCATTATTCCTCCGTGTGACTAGTATAAATAAAGACCTTCGCCTCATATATTTTTCACGCGAGTGTCCGCCCTTCTCTTCTCCCTTTGCATTCTAAGACCGCGCTCTTGCTTTTCGACGCCTACGTGCTTGATCTATTCAACCACGTAAGCTCAAATCATCCTGAGTACCAGTCACGTTTACATGACTGACCAATTTGACCACTACACTTTAATCAACTAAATCAATTTGTTCTAAATCCTCTTTAGAGGGCACTTTCATATTACATCGAGTCGAGCAATCACTAATACGACAACTTAGTTAATCTCGTTTCGTCAAACATGTAAGTCTGAGGGTGTAAACCTCAATTTTATTTACTGTATTTTATTTTATATTAATTAATGTACGATTTTATATCACAAGTATGCTTAAAACCGTTTTCAAAACCCTTCTTTCAAATCTATTTTTCAAAACAGCAGTGAAAGACGTCCTAGAAGAAACGCATCAGCATATGCGCCTTCTGAAAGGATCGCAGCATTTGCTATGCCTCTTCCAGGGGTTGTTTTTCTGCTGCTTCCTTTCTTCTTCTTCCTCGAGTATCTGTTCTTTCTTTGTCTTTCGTTTTCTCTTCTTCTTTCTTTCAAAATTCTTATATTTTATATTTATAACTTGTTTTTGTTAATGCTTTTCAGTTATTTTTTACCTAAATCCCTTATAACCGATATTTGCGGGTTTTCGTCATTAAAACCGAACTCGGATTTAAGAGGCTCGATTTGTTCATATCAAGTCTCTTGAATTCGTCTTTGATATATGATGTTGGTTCTGTTTCTACATCGATCTTTATCTTCCAATATCCGTCTCTAATTCAAGTTTTGTATGTATACCCGTTTCCGACATCGTAAGTAATATCTAACTTGTAATCCTTCGTATTAATTCGTTTGTATTTCTTTTATGACAGTTCTTAATGCATGTAATACAATTAAATCACTTTCACTAGAGCTATATGCCAACAATCCATATTAATCAGCCAACGAACCACAACGATTTAACGAGTCTGACTTTCACAGTCATAACCCAACTCAAGAACAGACGCACGGTCTGATGCGCCTCTTCTAAGGGACGCAGCATATGCTTCGCCTGTTCTGTGATGGATTCTGCCTTTGAACTCAACTCGTTCAGATGTAGGCATTCTAGCTAGGTCTTAATCGACTACTATTTGTATTATCACCAATAATTCGACATATTTTCATATTTCCTTTAGTTATTTCATTTTATTTTCCTTTTTATTTATTTTCTTTTCAAAATCCTTCTTTTTTCGAGCGTACTTGTGACGTAAATTCACGTTATCCATTGTAATTCAATTGTAATTTATTTTCTTTTTATAATTATTTATTTATTTCGCATTATGTATGATTTATATACTTGGCAATCGCATGTAATTAATCTAACCTCCTACTTCTACCCAATTGGATGCTAAATTATTTGTCAAACCGACTTAATCTAATTTCACATGCTAGGTCTAAAACATTAGATATTGCATCGCATGCATAAAATTGACAACATATTGAGTGTAAACAACTTCCCTGATCATTAGAAGAGGCCGCTATCGAGGCGGGTGGGATTAGGTGTTCAAATAAACGAGCTTCCTAATACGTACCCTCACCCCTTACTCAATATCTCTGTGAACATCCGTGTTCATTGGCATCACGAGAGTCATTCTAGATATAGAATGCTAAGGGCAACGAATTTCTTAGTGTTCGTGTCACTACTTTGTGTCTTGACATGACGCGAGGTATTCGAATAGTTCCAATTTTTCATAAAAATTGATGGCGACTCCACAAATGCGGGCTTGTCAAACTTTTCATTGGTTTCAGTGCCTTACAAATCGGTAACGGCCCACGACGTGATTTCGCTCGTTCCGGAGTTCCGTGGGAGAAGTGTCGCCGCCTCGAAACCCGCACGCGGCGGGGGTGGCTGTGTCCACAATCAAGGGAAGGGGACATCTGGCACCGGTGGCAGCGAGGATATGGATAAGGATGCGGACATCTGAGCTCCGTTTGATTTATTTTTTTTTTGGTTGTTGGATATTTTGTTGGATTTCTTATCGTACATGACATTTGATTTTATTTTGGATGATTGTTACCGACCATAAGGCCAATACTTGTTTTTCCGTATTGTTGAGGTCGTTAGGACCTGGATTCCGGAGTTGGTAGTTGGTTAGATACTCGTTTTGTAGGTACGTTTTTACAAATTAGTGAGTGTTGGTTGTGAAATATCGAGTTCTGGTCTCAGAAACTCGACCGAGTAATTGATACTCGACCGAGTATCGAGTACTCGACCGAGTTCTCGTTGGTACTCGACCGAGTACCCTGGTAATTGTGTCCGTAGCTGCTTTAAAACTTATAGTTTGATATATTACGTTGTTATACCTTGTTATATGCATCTTCATGAGAATCTTGGTATCGATGTGGGTATGGTATGGTATTTGTATGATATATTGTGACGGTACATCGGTTTGGCTTGGAATTGTGACGGAAGTGATATGAGAATTAGTGTGGATGAAAGCATGATAATCATATGGTACTTGTTGGTGCTGTGTTTTTTTTTTCTAGCATTGATGATTGCAAGTTATTCTTATCTTCGTTTTATATGAACATGGCTGCTTTATTTTGTTCTGTACATGCTCATAACTGTAGGAAGGTAATACATGTCTCCGTAATTCCTGTGTTTATATATGTACACTTCATTTCTATAGCTGGGAGTGAAATTCGGGGACGAAGTTCCTTTTAAGAGGGGTAGATAACATCGCGGCAAAAGAAATTACAAAGCTCGCGAAATTTCGTTATTTCTTTAATAGTATTGTTTTTAGTCTCTAAACTATCGTTTTCATAACTTTTAATTGTTGTCATTTAAACTATATTATGACATCAGTTGGTCTTCCTAAATAGGTTTAGTGGCTTGTATACAGTAATAACATAGTAGTTGCATGGTCGTCAAAATCATGTTAAATCATGTCACGATAACTGGTGGTGCTAGACATGTAACGATAGTAGTCTTGTCGTGTTCACGTTGGTGGATTTGGTGTTGCACAAGTTTGCGTAGCTTTCCTTGTCATATGATTACTGGATGGTTCTTGAGTTGCTTAGTTGCGTTCCATTGGGAAGTGTGGCACGAATTTCGGGGACGAATTTCCTTTTAAGGGGGGAAGACTGTAATACCCGCCCTGTTAGGGACCCGTTGACTGACTTGTTGACCAAGGAAAAGCCTTAGTAAGAGAGACAGGAGAGATTAGTTGACCAATGTAACTCGTTACTCAGCCGAGTAGTTAAGATACTCGGCCGAGTGGGGCGTACTTGGCCGAATATGTCTATACTCGACCGAGTACCTCGTCGATCAACCCGTTATTATAAAACGCGGAGTCTTAAACGAAAATAATTTTCGACGGTTCTTTTTCTCTTTTCCTAAACCTAATCTCTCCCTCTATTCTCTCATCTCACTCTACACATCTTGGGTGGCCTTGAACACTTATCCGAGAAGGGAGATGGGCTATGCATGAAGTCATCGTGTCAGGTTGTTGTCGTCGTTGGCATTGATCTACGTCTCAAGGTAAGTTTGTGATTGGTTGTCGTCTTTCAGTAGATCTTGAATAGCTTAGTGATAGGATTCGGTTGCTACTTGTAGGATTCGATGTGGAGTTTTACTTGACTTGTATGATTAATGCACTCTCATGGATCAGCGAAAAGGTAAGGTTTCCCTACTCAGTTGTTTGATTAATTGGATATAAGATGATGATGGTTGATTTATTGGCATGATTACTATTATTATTGTTGTGATTGTGATATACAGGATGATTTGGATTTTGTTTCTTAGTTGTTTGTGGTTCTCGAGGTGCGTCCTCGGCTGAGTGGAGTCATCATCGGGAATGGGTTCACGCCCTTGATTTTCCCCTTATGGTCCCCGTCACAAGGGAGATGTGCACATTAATGGACCTGGGTTATGCGCTCGTTGCGATGAGCAAGGCTTAGGTGGGCATGGCTGCGGGCCCCCACTGTCGGTGAGGATTACCTGTTGCGATGGGTAATCTACCAGGACTACACATTTCAGTGTGTACTCATTTATTGATTGTTAATGGAGAGGGAGATAGATATTGTAATTGAATTGGTTGCATTGTTTGTTTGTGTATTCTTATCTTGGTTATACAGTTTACTGACCCCGTTGTTGTTTTCAAAACTGCGGTAATCCATTCGGGGATGGTGAGCAGTTGGTTTAGCAGGTGTTGGTTGATATGTTGCTTGCGGGACGTGAAGGGGGAATCAAGTCATCACTCTGTCTAGCTTGTTGCCGTTGTAACTTATGCTTAGTAGTCCTTCAGCTGTTTCAGAGTTGTAATCATTTGTTATGTTGTATAATCTGTAAGAACATATAATAAAACGTTTTGTTATTGTTTATTTGATATACTTACCTTGGGCAACCGAGATGGTAATGTCCTTACTTATTGGGGAATGTCTTGTTAAGGCTCCTTGGTAAGTGGGGGTGTTACACAGATGTCGTGTCTCAACTACATGAGTCCCTCCGTAATCAAGTCATTAATGTGCACATCCCTCTTAGAGTTGGAAGCTCTAATAGGCGACCCAAGCGTGAGATGGTTTCCCAACCGCCTTACGTCTCCTCAACAACAAATAAAAAACCATATCCTACGACATACAAAACAACACAAATATGCAAGATACCATATAACATGCCAATTACCGACTCATTCAATGCAATTAATGACAAATGACTTATTTAGTAAATATACACAATATCGAAACTGGGTAGGATAAATCTACCTTTTAGCAATCCTGCTAAACAATAAAGCAACTGGATATAAATGTGCTCCTCCATGAAGTCGGCACCTAATTACGATAATTAAATATAATTACTAACTAATCTAATTAAATTACGATTATATAATTTAGTATAATTAAATTTAAATCCCGACTCAACTAGGCGCCAATTACTTGGTTAAAATCCCGACTCATAACCTATTATATACTAATTAAAACCCGTCTCGAGTTCCACTCAAACATTCAAAACCACTCACACAAACACGCGGTTGAACCGTGTGCTTGTTACCACGAAACAACCACCAAACACCGCTCCTTGACCGCGGCCAACACTACCACCCTCTCTATCAGGGACCACCCTCAGTCCAGCCACCACTCACGCCCACGACCAGCAACCACCACGGCAACAACCAGCAGCAGCAGCAACGAACAAAACAACTCCCTACACCACACACACACACACACACACACACACACACACACACACACACACACACACACACACACACACACACACACACACCAAACACCACCAAAACCACCACTAGATCGCAACACCGCTGCCCCCACCTGGCCACGGTGGTCACGGCCAATGCCCAGCACCTACACGCCACTACACGACCACCATCAACCACGACAATCACCAAAAACAGCAGCCACAGGAACTCGCTACAACAACACCAACACGACCGTACACCCTCCTTTAACAACCCATTTGCACCACCTACCGCCACCTATACCGCCACTTACCACCACCATAACCCCCACTCAACCCACGACACAAACACCCCACTACCTCCCTAGGTCAGGCCACGAATGTGGGTTAAAAATCCGTCTTAAGACGGTACAAAAACAACAACAACAACAACAACAACAACAACAACAACAACAACAACAACAACAACAACAACAACAACAACAACAACAACAACAACAACAACAACAACAACAACAACAACAACAACAACAACAACAACAACAACAACAACAACAACAACAACAACAACAACAACAACAACAACAACAACAACAAGCATATAATAACTCGGTCAAACTCGGTTTTTGGTGGTCAACGGTGGTCAAAGGGGTGGCAATGACGGACAGAGATGAGCCAAAGTCGAGGCAGGTCAACGGTATTAATTAAATAAAATATAAACTAGTGTAAGACGGTCTTACCTTACGATCTCGAGGCGGAGGGACAAAATCTCCCTTGAAATCTCCATTTTTTCTCTCCTCTCATTTGTGTGGATTGTGTTGAGATTTTGTGGTGAGGTGAATGGATAAGATGGGTGGATAAGGGATAGAGTGGGTGAATATATATGGGTAGTTAGTATGGTAGTATACGATATATATACATATATATATATATATATATATATATATATATATATATATATATATATATATATATATATATATATATATAGAAGGGTTCTTATAAGGCCTTTATACCATATAAGGCCCTAAGTCTTTATAAGAGCCCTTGGATGAAGGGATTGAATGGATGAGATGAGGAGAGAGGGGGTCTTTTTTAGAGCAAAAAAAAAACACTACTACAAATCCAGGCAACTACAACGCCCCTTTAACAACGATTATTCACGAAAATCACAATAGACGTTGTAGAATGTATGGCGCGAATTTTACTAAAATCAATTACAACGGGTATGGTTATAAAAACCGTTGTTATTAGTTTTAACAACGGGTCACACATGCACAACCGTTGTTAATAATTTGGCGCAACATTGGCGCAAAGTTAGTGAAAAGTAATCACAACGGTTATTTTTGAAACCCGTTGTTAAAACATATTTAACAACGGGTGTTTTTTACAACCGTTGTTAAAACTTATTTCACAACGGTTGTTGTTTAATAACCGTTGTCAATACCTTCCATACTATAAACCACACAAACAGAAGTCTGCTGCAGCCACAAAACACAACCCTTAATACACAAACACAAACACAAACACAAAGCAGAGAAAAACAAACACAAAACACATACACACTCTCTTTCTCTCTTTCTCTATTTCTCTCTTTCTCATCGTCGCTTTATCTTCTCGCCGTCACTGTGATTTCATCGTCTATTACGTTCTGTATTTATCAGGTAAATCTCGCCGTCACTGTTAGTTTCATCGTCATTATTTTCTTTTTCTATTTATTTCTTTTGCATGTATGTGTTTTTATCGACCATTATGTTATTTGTTTAAGTATTGTTCGCATAATTAGTTAGTAAAACAATGAAGAAGCAAGATGAAGAAGTAAGATAAACATAATTAATATATATATATATATATATATATATATATATATATATTTATAAATACATAAATTAAAAAAAAAAATTACATATGTAAAAATGCAATTCTTATATTTTCATGGAGGATCTTATTCTGCTCTATCGTATCCGTCCTCTCCTCCTTGGCTATTTGGAGGTTCCGTTCAGCATTGATATATCGTCATATAGCCGCAATCGTCGCCGCTCCGTCAACCATCTTCTTTGGCGTGCTTCAGTGCGGATCGAGCTTCCGCAAGGTAGCTCCTGAAACTTTCCTCAATATGGAGGAACCGGCGGATGAAGTTGTTGTTGTTCTCGATCATGGTAAGAGTCTTAAGGATGAAATCATTCATTTTGTTGGAGTTTTTTGAGTTTGATTTGAAAGATTAAGTAGAGTTTGTTTTAGCAGTTAGAGTTTGGAGATGAATATATGAGATAATGGAAATGTTAGTTGAGATATGCAATGTATTTATACTAAGCAATGTGTGGGTTGAGTTAATTGCTTTTTAATTAATATATATGTTAGGAAGTTGTGCCATAATAATCATCATCATATCTCTCAATAATGCTGCTTCAAATCCTATTACTAACCCTTCTCATTCCATATTATCCGTTCATATGTACAAAGTGATGTCGGTAATAATGCATGCATCGAATTCTAACAGCCGTAATTATGCATGCATCTAGTAATATTTAATTTAATTTTTTTTTTTTTAAGAACAAACAACAACGGTTATTTTAAAACAACCCGTTGTCTTTAGTTATAACAACGGTTTTGTATATTAAAACCCGTTGTTATAACTTTCCCCCCAAAATTGAGTCACACTTTCCACAACGGGTTTTTATACATAAAACCGTGGTTAATAGTTTTAACAACGGTTTCCTTAAGTAAACCAACCGTTGTTAAAACCTTCTACAACGGACGCTTTAACAACGTCCGCTTTTTTATATAATAACGGTTTTTGACCGTTGTTATAGCCTGTATCTGTAGTAGTGAAAGGAAATGCTTGTTGTATGAGAGAGGGTCCACTGGCACTGTTTTCTGTACTGCCTCCACTGCATATCCCGTGGATAATAGGAATAAACAAACACAAATATTCATTTTGCATGCTTTCCCTCTTCATTCACCATTCAAAACCTCTCAACAAGCAAACCCCATAAAAATCACCACAAAAACGATCCTAAATCCTGTAAAATCCAATATAAATCATCAAAAAAATAAGAGAAATTTCAGCCCAAATGTAAACCTACTTCATTGATCATCAGATAAATAAATTGTTGTCGGATAAACTACGTCATTGTTCATCCGTTAAAATTCATTAGCTTTGTTCAAGACAAAATAAATTGTCATTGTTCATCAGAGAAAGAAGCGGGAAATGACAGTCAGTGTTTGTGAAATGGATCATATGCAGATTGAAGTTGCCGTCGATGGTGAGTTGCTTACTTTCTTGTTTGTGTCTAGGTTATTATTGTAGCTTGATGTTCAAATATAAAGTGCTATATGTAATTTTGGATTGATGTTCATTATTGTAGCTTGTAGTTATTTCATTTGTGTTCATTATTCTTAATGATGTTGTACTTTCATGGTGTTCATCAGATTTGTTCTTTCATTTTGGTAGCTTGTTGTTCATAGCAAAAAATGATGGAAATTTAAAAGCTTGATAAAGAACGAATTATAATTTCAGTGGGTTTTAGTAAAACTCTGACCATAATATGTATAACTTCAATAATACAGTGTACTCATGGAGTTCTTATATTCATCGTGTTATAACTCCAGTGGTTTTTTGTAAAACTCTTTGACAATTTCCTGCAGCTTCAGGTAACAGAGTAATTCAAACCCTAAATTGTGTGTAAAAACTCTTACTAAACAACCAATTTTGATATAGTTATTCATGTTATAGCTTAAGTTATACATTCATTAAGTGAAGTTATAGGATGTGGAGGGTTGTACATTATATGCCTAGAGTTATACAGGCTGTCTAGACTAAAACATTGTATGATTAGAGTTATACAGACTGTGTATAGAGTTATACATTCTATGCCTAGAGTTATACATTGTATGATTACAGTTATACAAATTTTGTACAGGAGTTATACAACACGTCACTACAGTTATGAAAAAAGGCAAAATTTATTAGACAGCTATGAGTTATACAAAAAAAATCAAGAGTTATACAAATTGTGTACAACAGTTATACAACACATGACTGCAGTTATGAAAAAGGCAAAATTTATTAGACAGTTATGAGTTTTACAAAAAATAACAAGAGTTATACAAATTGTGTACAAGCGTTATACACTCTGTGAAGTACAGTTATCCATATATGGGTAAGAGTTATACATTGTATGACTAGAGTTATACATTCTGAAACTACAGTAATACAGTCTACAAATGTATAACTCTAGGCCTACAATGTATAACTCTTAGCATATACAGACTGTGTTTGGAGTTATACATTATATGCCTAGAGTTATACATTATACGCTAAGAGTTATACATTATATGCTAAGGAGTTGTACAGTCTGTGCCTAGAGTTGTACATTGTATAGCTAGAGTTATACAGTCTGTGCCTAGAGTTATACAGACTATAGCTAGAGTTACACATTGTATTATTAGAGTTATACAGACTGTGTATAGAGTTATACATTATAAGCCTACAGTTATACAGTCTGTGTCCAGAGTTATACAGAGTGTGACTAGAGTTATACATTGTATGACCAGAGTTATACATTGTATGACTAGAGTTATACAAACTGTGACTAGAGTTATACATTATATGCCTACAGTTATACAGTTTGTGCCCAGAGTTATACAGTCTGTGCCTAGAGTTATACAGTCTGTGCCTAGAGTTATACAGTCTGTGCCCAGAGTTATACAGTGTATGCCTAGGGTTATACATTATATGCTTGGAGTTACAAAGAAAATGCTAAGTAGCTTGGAGTTATGTATTTCTTAATCATTTCATGGATGTTTGATTCTTCTCAGATGGTCATAACGTAGCGGAAACTGAGTATTGTAAGCATTTGGCAGCGGAGTTTACACCTTGTGTAGGGCAACAATTTTTTGAAATCGACGAGGCAGTGACATTCTATAAAATTTATGCATTGGCGTCGGGGTTTGATGTTCGGAAGTACTCGACGAAAAAATGGCGCGACGGTGAAATCAAGTCAAAGTTGCTGGTTTGCAACAGAGAGGGATTCACATATGTCCCAAAAGGAGAGGCAGTAATTAAAAAAAATGAGACCGGGATTAGGGAATAAGAAATGCAATGGGGAATAAGAACTGCGAAACAGAGGAAATATACAGCCAAGAGGGTAGGGTGTAAAGCACATGTCAGGCTATTTATGAAGAATGGAGTATTAGTAATTGACCGATTCCACATGGGGCATAATCACGAGCTTGTATCCAGTGAGGATCGTCAGTTTCAAAAGATGTCGCGGAACATAGAAGATTTTCACAAGTACTTGATAATGTACAACTCAAGGGTTAGTTTACTATTAATAAAACCTCCAATAATTGAATGGCAAACTTCTAAAGTTATACAGCCTTAAAGATATATAGAACGTTGTTAGAGTTATACATATTCACATATGTAAGAGTTATAAATAATAAGAAGTTGCACAATCAATCAATGGAGTTATCCATATGTTTCATGAAGTTGTACGAAATGGTGAAAGAGTTATAGTTGAGGAATCCTTGATTATTAATCAGCACTGATCAGGATTTGTTGTCCACTGCAGTTGAGGATAGGAGCAACTAGGACGTACAACATGTGTAAGGAACTCGTAAACGGGTTCGAGAACATTGGTGCATCCTTAATTGATTTTAAGAACTTCCACCGAGATGTGAAGTGCTTCATCCATAAACGGGACGGTCAATTGTTCATAGACCGGTTCAAGAATATGGCGCAAAATAGACAGGGGTTTTATTTTGATTATGAAGTTGACAAGGATAACAGCCTTCGAAGGGCAATATGGGCTGACAGAACCGCTAGAAGGAACTACTCCGTTTTTGGAGATGCAGTGTCGTACGACCCAACATACTCAACAAACAAGTACGATATGATTTTCACGCCATTCACTGGCATAGATCACCATAAGCGATCAGTTACATTCTGTGGGGCATTGATTGCCCATGAAGACCATGAATCCTTCCAGTGGGTTTTCAACCGGTTTTTGATTGCTATGGGTGGAAAGGAACCCAAGTACTTTATCACAGATCAGGATGCGGGCATTATTAAGGCCGTACCCCTTGTCTTCAAGACTACACGCCACCGATTTTGCATGTGGCATATAATGAACAAGGTGCCATCGAAGTTCGGGGTGACAAGGGAGGATTATAAGGAGTTCCTTGAGAAATTGAACAACATTATATGGGACGACAACCTAGAAGCGCATTTACTTTGACTGTAGGTGGGCAGAAATAATGGAAGCGCATGGTGTTGTGAATGAAGAGTGGTTTACTGAAAGCGTACGATAAAAGGAGCCAATGGGTGATGGCGCATTGCAGGGACTTGAACATGGGTGGTGTAATGAGGACAACCCGAGAGATCGAGAGCATTAATAGTTTTTTTAAGAAGTTCGAGCAGAAGTCAGGTACGTTAGTGGAGTTTTGGATGCGTTTTGAAAGCGCTATGGACCATCAACGGCATACGCAGAAGAGACTTGACCATGAAAACCGACACTCAACACCAGCAACGGGGACGCATTTACCCATAGAGGAATATGTGTCAAATGTTTATACGCGTGAGGTTTTCAAGGAATTCCAACTAGAGGTCATTTTCTCAATCGACACATGTAAGACCGGGGGCTATGCTGAAGTCGATGGAGTTGAAGTGACTGTCGTTAAGGATTCAATCAGAGAGAAAAGTTTCAACGTAGAGTACAACCCAGGTAGCAGCATTTTGGCATAATCTTGATGTGGTAGTTGACTGAAGTTGCTAGATATAGTGCCAAAGTTACATTGTCTCAACATAGAAGTTATACAATTGTTCACTTTGAACGCATTTATCTCATTGTTTAAATCAAAACATTTTCAATAACTTAAGTTTTCTGAATGTATAACTCTTCTTATTATATGTATAACTCTACTTGCAGAATGTATAACTCTTGTTGCCATATGTGTAACTCTGCTTTCAGAATAACATTAGAAATTCAATTTTTCACTGGACTGCAGGTATTTGTAGTATAACTCTGATTACATTTTGAATAACTTTAGCTTTCAGAATGTATAACTCTGGTTGCCATATGTATAACTCTACTTTCAGAATAACATTAGAAGTTATTCATTTTTTCACCGAATCTATGATTATTTTTAGTATAACTCTGATTACATTTTGAATAACTTTAGCTTTCATAATGTATAACTCTTGTTGCCATATGTATAACTCTATCTTGATAATGTTTAACTCTTATTATTATATGTATAAGACTACTAACGGCATAATTTAACTTTATTACAGGTACACTGGCTACACGTTGCAGCTGTAAGATGTTTGAAAGGATAGGATATCTGTGCCGACATATAGTATGGATTTTGTCGGCTAACGGGAAGAAGACAATTCCAGATGATTACGTTTCTACAAGATGGAGAAAAAATGCATTGCAATTCAGATTATTAGAATGTGATGGTGAACAAACGGATTCTAATAGTAGCGCTGATGGAAAAGACAAAAGTTCATGCAACCATTGGTTTACTTCGTGGCACGAGTGTCACTGAAGTTGTGAACTTAACCTCCTTAATTAGAGAGTTCAAGGAGAAACTTTTACCGTACAAGAAAGATTTAACTAAGCGGCAGGAATTCGAGCAAATCCTTGGTTGCCCGCCAAAGGGGCGGGTAACAATACTTCCACCAAAACAATCGAAAAACAAAGGCGTAAAAAAAGAATGGTGTCCGCTAAGGCGAAAGCCATTGCCTTGGCTTGTAAGCCAAAACGCTTGTGTAATAATCAAACAAATGGCACACCACGATAAACGGAACCGCCCTAACCCATTCTCTACGAGCATCCACCGTCTTCACCAAAGATCGAAGAAGAAGAAGAAGAAGAAGAAGAAGAAGAAGAAGAAGAAGAAGAAGAAGAAGAAGAAGAAGAAGAAGAAGAAGAAGAAGAAGAAGAAGAAGAAGAAGAAGAAGAAGAAGAAGAAGAAGAAGAAGCTTAACACGTTGTAGTAGTAGGCAGTAGAAAAATACCTCCGTCTCAACAAATTATTTACAATCTTTTTTTCTTTAAAAGGTAAAAACTCTGGTGAGACGGAAGGGGTATTTAATAGCTAGCTTTTGTCTATTTTGAAGGGGGATTGCACCTTCCAGATTGTATAACTTCAGTAATATGGTGTGTGAAATTTCAAGCTAATGTTGTATAACTCTTTTACACAATTTTGATGACTTCTGTTCATGGCAAAATATCCAATATTTAAAAGTGGCTTTAAGAACGAATTATAATTTCAGTGGCTTTAAGTAAAACTCTTACCCATATATGGATAACTGTACTTCACAGAGTGTATAACTCTTGTACACAATTTGTATAACTCTTGTTATTTTTTTGTAAAACTCATAAATGTCTAATAAAATTTGCCTTTTACATAACTACAGTCATATGTTGTATAACTCTTGTACACAGTTTGTATAACTCTTGATATTTTTTGTATAACTCTTAGCTGTCTAATAAATTTTGCCTTTTTTTTCATAACTGCAGTCATGTGTTGTATAACTCATGTACATAATTTGTATAACTTTACTTCACAGAGTGTATAACTCTAATACTTATCTGTAAAACTTGGATTTTAACTATGACTGACCAAGATGATATAGTAACAATCTATTCCAAAAAGTTGTCTAAGTTGTTAAGGAGTTTCTTGGCAACATACTAGAGTTGCAAAAAAAGAGAATACAGAATCAAAGGAAATACATTCTATTTTTTCGCAGGTTTTTTATCTCGCTCTCCGCGCGCCGCTTTTAGTCGACTTCTACTTGCTTCAGGATCTGTAGTTTCTCGCCAATGAAACCGTTGACCTTGGACAGAACTCCTTCCCCGATGATGTTCATGTCAGCTAGGACAAGCGTCGCTGCCAACTGGATCACCAAATATCGACGTTTCACCTTCCTCTCGAGATCAACGTGACCAAAACTATCACCCTTGTACATTAACATGTGCATCATGGCGAACAAGCCAGACTCGGTGTCGTTTATCGTTTGCTTATGCCAGGCAAACTGGATCTGACGGAACTGGAACGCCGGTATGTCTTTCCCTGTGTCCTTCTCGTCGTCCCTAGACTCCAGGTAGTCGCTCATGAGGCTCGCCTGGCACAGACAAGAACGTTAAAAAGTGAAATTGTAAAAGCGATGACAACACTTTTTAGTTGAACATAATTACAATTTAATTCCACTTACAATAACGTGACACGCTTTGCATATCTCCGATTGGCCCGGACTTGAGTAATACTTATTGTCCAGAAGATCAATCGTCCTAGAATTAAAGTTGATACACGCACATGCATAATAGGCTTCAATCTTAATGGGTACGAAGATTAAATCAGCCTTCAAGCTGAAATCTTTGCCACAGTTGATTCGGAAGACGTTCCACATATTGTACAACCTTTCGGTGTCCGGTGTTTATTGGACAGGGTTTAGTATAAGGCTCAAGATTGTTTCCTGTTCAAGTAGAAGTATATGTGTGAGGATACCAGAGGAGGTATAGGGGTTGTGCATTGAAGTTGCACAGTAACGTTTTATAGCATAATGAAGAATGCCTAAGTTCATACTGGCTGTTAATAACTTCTCAAAACAAAATGTTTAACTCCATAGAGGGTATGTATAACTTTAGACTTATTTTCCACTGTGAAAGTTTTAAAGAGGGTATGTGAAACTCTTATAGCATATTAAAGGATTGATTAGGACCATACCATATGACGGATACCGAAGAAAGACGAACGAAAAATCGCGCAATCCTCTTCCTCCAAACGATTAAGCAACAAGGACCAACACTCAATCACTTTTTCATCCATTGGCGTCTCAGGGAGTATAGACAACATTTGCAACCTATTAATTGTTCCGTGCCGGCCATAACTCACAAGTGGTTCACTGTAGTTCGGACAAAGTGTTAATCGAAGCTATAACGTATACTAAATGGGAAGGTAACTGCTATTAAAATGACTGTATAACTTCACTGATGAAATGTATAACTGCAGTTTAGGAATGTGTAACTTCATTAACGATATATATAACTTCAGTGATGAAACATATAACTCCAGGTATTACTCTAGGTATAACTCCAGGCCTCTAATGTATAACTCCAAAGTATATATTGTACAACTCTGAGTATATACTGTAAAACTCTAGGCAAAATAATGTAGAATTCCAGTATGGAAATGTCTCTATATTGATAAAACTTAATATGATAAAAAATTAGGATTTTAGACAGCTTACTCTTTTGGAAATTTGTAGTCATCAAGGAAAACGTAATCAGCCACTTGTTTGCGATACACCGGGATATCCCTAATTAATGCCTTGTTCAACTTCAAAGATCTTGGCGACCACTTTGTAAGGTCGGCGTCCGTTCCCCGCAATATGTGGTGCAACCAAGGCCATCGCCCTTACCCCGGAGCGGCTATTAATAAATGAGAGAGCCCGACTAGAGGGCGTCCGCCCAGGGCTACTTTGGAAGGTGGAGTCGATAGCTTGAATCGACTTTAGAGCAAGCGCGTTTAGCAGAACTGCTCTCTCCGGCAATTCCAGCACCTCTCTTCCTTCCACTTGTGTTGCCGGCTAACCTCTGCTTATCACGCAGCTCCTCCATTTTACGGTCTTTAAGCTCCTTAAAAGTTGTTACCCTAGATAACACAGCTTCCCTGTCCACGTTAATGTCACTGAGGACAAGGGTGGCAGCAATTTCCGCTCGCATGAGGTCATTGCTGTCCTTTGTCCCTATGGTACAGTCGAATGGCTCTCCACGGTACAGCAACATATGAACCATGACGTAAAGACCACAGTCATTGACAGTATACCCTGATCCCTGCCAGTTTAATTTAATGTTGACAAAAGGAAACCCTTCGACTTTCTTCCCTTTGTCGAGCTCTTTGTAGGCCATATACTTTCCCATTGCGTCAGCCTGGCAGAAGTTAGGCAAGGCGTTTAAAAGGGGAAGACCAATTAACAAAACAATGGAGCTGATAATTAATATAGTCACCAGTTTTATAAGACATACAGTAATACGCGCAATCCCTCCGTATGGTAATTTCAGAAGATCGTCCTCATAATAACAATTATCAAGGTACTCGATCTGCTCGGAGAAGAAATTTATGCAAATGCAAGAGTAATGATCTTGATCGCCGATTTACTAATGGACGAAAACCTACAAACATGCACCAAAAGTCTAAGATTTATAAAACATAATTAGCAGATTAGAGGCATACATATTGTGCATAATTGGAATTATACATTCTATGGTTAGAGTTATACATTATATGTCTAGAGTTGTACATTCAATTTCTAGAGTTATACAGTATATGCTTGCAGTTGTACATTATGTGCAGTGATTTATACATTCTATGGTTAAAGTTATACATTCTATGCTAGAGTTATGGAGTGAAGTTAGCCACTCATCAAAACTCTAAGCATATAATGTATAACTCTAGGCAAATAATGTATAACTTCAGCCCTAGAATGTATAACTATAGTCATTCTGAATACTAAAGTTATATAATGTATAACTCTATCCATAAAAAGTATAACTCCAGTCCTCTAATGTATAACTCCAAAGCATATATTGTACAACTCTAAGCATATACTGTAAAACTCTTGGCAAATGATGTATAATTCCAGTATGGAAATGTCTCTATATTGATATCTGAGCTCACCATATCAGAGTCCAGGTGGAATGGACTAGAACACGACTCTTGCCACATGTCCCACGAGGCACAAAAGCCTTGAGAATGATCAACAACCAAGTTTTTTTCCCCTTTGCCAAATTGCAATTGCTAGGTCCTATAAAAATGATAGACGGGGGTTGGCAGCTTGTATCACAAGTTACGTACAGTTTGTCACAAAATAATTTGCGGTAGTTCGAGCACATTTACAGCATGACCTAGGCCAAAGAAACAGCGCGAACTTGCAACAGCTGAGGTGTTCGCGTGCGTAAGCTGATTGAGTAGTACAGACCAACAGTCGATGACATTGGCCACAATCTGAGACCCGGGCATCAACGTCTGGAGATCAATACGCGTTATGCAGTTTGGACAGGCATATGTGACCAATTGTTCCCTACAAAGGATTAGCAAAATGAGACACGCAGCAAGGGAAAAGTTTCATGGCCTGTTTCACTGTTGTACTGAAATATAGGTAAAACTTATCTTTTACTTACTCTTTATTATGGTCGTGGAATTGATCAAAGACATAATCCATTACATCCTTCCTCACCCTGAACACCGTCCTAAAACGTTCCTTGTTAAATCGCAACAACTGTGAGTATACGTGCTGGTCAGGTTCGGGTGCCCCGCAATCCCGAGAACAACCTAGGTTCTCGGGTACAATGTCCATACACGAAAGGGGGGCATGTGAATGCAGTAAGAAAGGATGGTGGATCATGTCACATCGCAGCACATAAATAGGGGGCGGGGCTGGTGCAACCGGCTCAACCCTAGCACCAGCGATTTCAACTACCACATCTTCTTTGGGCGCACCAATCGTTCGCTCCTCAACCCCGGCAAATGCCTCATTCACATCTGACGTGCTCATGAAAGTCAGAGGGATTTGATTTCCACTCAATTCCGTTGAAGGATCCTCCGAGGTGATCTCCGCACCCTGGACAACATCTACGTTTTCACCCCCGTTGTTGGAATGTTGTTCAACATTCTCAACTACATCCTTTTGACCAGTGGCCTGAATGAAAAATAATAAAAATAAACACCATGCTTTTGTATCAAACAATTTACAGGTATAACTCTAAAAGTAATACAAAGAGGTCACAGAGTTACATACCCAATGCATTACAGTTATACATATAAGGGCAAGAGTTATACACATGTGTGAAGTATTAAAAATATGCTATCAGAGTTATACATATTTGAGTTAGAGTTATACACATATGGTTAGGAGTTGTACCAAACGGTCGTTGCAGTTGCATAGACTGAAAGATAAAGTTATACAAATAGGCACTACAGTTACAAGGCCTCATCATAAGTTTCAACAAAGTTGTACTTTATCAACTTAGAGTTATACACAACCAATTAAAAAAAAGATTAATAAAAAGTATTTAGCGCAAATTAACAAACTTACCTCGCCACCAGGACCACTCCCGTACGCTGGAAGTCCACATAAAGCTTCCTTGATTTCAGCAGTAGAAAACATACACTCTATCAATTCTTGTGTCTCCATTGGCAATTCTGGGATCGTAGATTTTTCCATCTCCTTATCTGACGGTTGATTGTCTGACAATCTTTCAACATTTTCATTCAATCCCTCCCCATGAACTTGCTCATGCACCTCATCACCTACCACGGGCCGAGTTTCAACATCCTCTGACCGTTCGTCAGCTTGGTCTACAATGTCTGATAATCTTTCATGGTCAATGTCTGACAATCTTTCAACATTTTCAACATTTTCTTTCAATCCCTCCCCATGAACGTGCTCATGCACCTCATCACCTGCCCCAGGCCGAATCTCAGCGTCCTCTGACCGTCCGTAAGCTTGGTCAATTTCCTCCTCGGTGTAATTCGCCTCCAACAACAGTTCTCTGACAGTTTGGACGGGGGTGCACACAACTTGATCCTCTAACCCTGGGCTAGCATCTGACAACGGATTACAAACTACTGTATCACCTCCCACTTCCTCCATAATCTTTGACCATGAAACTGCAACTCATTTCGTTGGCGTGTCGGCTTTGACCGACTCTCGACGCGGCTCAACACGAGGGTTACCACCCCTGCCACCCCCATCATTGGCGAGACTAGACAGAACTTCACTTATTTGACGCGTAGATGCATCGATTCCGTCATATTTTTTGGGGGCTCACTAACTACCTCTCCAAATGCGGAGCGTTACCAACGAAACCTTGACCTTTCGCAACTGCTCGCTTTCGACGTACTTTTGAATCTTTTCACCCTCAAAGAATTCTTGAGAGGCCTGACTAGGATTTAGGCCCGTTGGATCACTAGTTACAGCTTTGATCCTTGCGGTTGCATCTGCGTACCATGAATAGAACACAATAGCGTTCCTTTTCATCTATAGATAAAGCTCGTGAGTACACTGCATTGAATAACTACAGTAAGTTAGTTATATTATAATAGATGGGTACGTTCAGCTGAAACAGAATCAATCTGCAAAATATATAATAGTTTGAACTTACATCGACGCCTCGGCTTTCAATTCCCCGGTCATCCTCGACACTGCTTTGGTAGTTCAATCGAATGAACTTCTTCTCGAAGTTGAGCGAAGAGAGAGAGGGGGTGGGGGGGCTGATAGCAACAGTATTTTGGGTTCACGAGGGTCGCTGAGGCTGATACTGTCCAAACTCTTAATATAAGAGGGATCTTGAAGGCACCTCGGATACCTGGTCTTAGACAAAGTTAAAGTACCCAATCCCCCTTGAGCCACCTAAAATTTTACCCTATCTACAAGCGAAGCTTCATCCCAATGTTTAATCAAAGGTAGATCGTGGAGGCAAGGCTTACCCTTGTAATCATATCGCTGAAAGTAGCTTATCATGAGGAAGGGGATACATCCACCCAACATCGTTACCCCCTTTTTACAGTATGTCCCCGCTTTCACCATCATTTCCAAAATATAAGAGCACCAGTCAAAATGCAGAATGGCTTTAGGATCTTCTACAGCCCTTAACAGCTTCAAATATATCCCGTTGTTTGGGGTGGGTGCGAGGAATAAAGATATAGAGAACAAAACAAATAGCCGGCAGAAATGATCGTCCGCCTCCTCGTACTCCATAAGTTGCTTGTGAACTTTCCCTAAACTTATTGAACTATTTTCTTTGCCCACCCCGTAAGCTTGCCGCCATTTGTCCTTCAGCTCCTTATTTTCGGGATCGTTGGACCCCTTCTGCGAACCAGTAGGTACCAACGAGAGACGGTTGAATCCAAGAGGCATCAAGAAACAGTCATGCACGTCATACTTAGTGATCATAAACTCCTTCTTCCAAGAAGCCCTGAACACATATGACCCATCAGAGAAGGACTCCAAGAACAGGCGAACGTGTGCAAGTGGGAAGCTGCTAATCTTAAGCTCCAAAAGGCCACCAAACCCAATTTTCTTAACAGCGGGGCACTGATCCTCATTAAGCTTTTCAATGAGAGAGACAAGTCTTTGAGGTCGACACGAAACCGTGATTTCATGCACCCTCTTTACCCTTGGCTTGGCCTCAACCATCCTGGGAAAAGCAAGGACAACACACAAAATTAGACATACTTTAGTTGCAATTAGAGATATTTGGAACAAAGAAATAGACATATTGTGAATTAAAGTTATACAATAGATAGTCAGAGTTATACAAAATATAAGTAAAGTTATACATTCTGATAATAGAGTTAATCGAGAAAATATCAAGAGTTATACATTCGACAAAGAAAAGTTATTCAAAATGTAATCAGAGTTATACAACAAATGACAACAGTTATAAAAAGGTCAAACTATGAACCTGGGAATCGGCTCCTTCTTCTCAAGATTGGTGCATCATCCATCTGTAGTTGACAAACAAATAGGGATTCAGATTATGTATAACCAAAATTACATTATATCAAATTTCTATAAAATCCAAAATTCTTTTCACCATTCAATGAAGAGATAATCGGAGAGTTATAAAGAATAACAGTAGAGTTATACATATAATAACAAAAGTTAGACAATCTGAAACTAAAGTTATATAATGTGTAACTCTAGCCATGAATGTATAACTCTATTATTAAAATGTATAACTTCAAGTATATACTGTATAACTCTAGGCATATCCTGTATAACTCTAGGCATATATTGTATAACTCCAGGAATAAAATGTACAACTCTAGGCATATATTGTATAACTCGATTATACATTATGACAAACAGGTTATTCAACATGTAATCAGAGTTGTACAACAAATGATTGCAGTTATAACAAAAAGTCAAAATTTTTAAAGTCCATATAATGTATAACTCTTAACCATTCAAAAGAAGAGATAATCAGGAAAGTTAGCTATAAAGAGTAACAGTATTGTGGACAAGGTCCTCGGGAACTGCGTCCGCGGGATCCACACTAGGCATAATCGACTCGAGGTTCTTTCGAATCGAATTAAGACAAATTAGAGTCGCCACCAAGTTTTTTGGGAACTTGGAACCGTTCATGTCAACTTTACACCTTTCATCGAAAAGCATAAAGCCAATCGACTACGAGTGATTAAAGATAAAGACTTGTACCCTATATCACTCGATTTGAATGACTCTCGTAATCCAATGGTATTTAGACGGATCCACAAACCATAGATCTTGAGTAAGGGGTGAGGGTACGTGTTAGGAAGCCCACAAGGACACCTAACCCCGCCCGTCGATAACGGCCTCTACTAAGTCAAGTGTCGGAGTTCAAACAAGGTCATAGCTACTACGATATATGATATGCAAACATCGTTTTAAACCCTAACATGTGACAACAATTTCTATGTCGTTTTAGATGCAACTAAACTAACTTTGTCAAAGTTGTAATTTAGCATGTGGGTTGATTAATCTAACAACATACAAACAAAACAAACAAGGCTTGATGGGAATGGGGGAGCCGTTGGGATCTACCCTATTACAACCCAGGCATTTCATGCCGACACAACGAGGAATTAAAGATACAACTCGATCTAAAATACAACGCTACACACACGACGCAATACACGGCCATTCGGCCTAGGAAACCGTGCACAAAGGGGTGGCCCACGGCTTACATGACTCATGGCCTTGGGTCACTCCTCGTAATGTGTGCTTTCACTTAATCTCATCGAATTAGACATAAGGCCATGCACCAAAGCATGCATTAGCATAAATCGGGCCATGTTGCTTTAAACAACATGCGATTTACTACGCTCTTACATGCATTGAGGCACAACCATCTAACCAAACAAGACCAAGGTTTTTGAAAGAGGTTTTGACTCGATAAAAGAAAACTAACTTGAAAATTACAACTCGATGAACAAACGATAAATTACAAGCGATAAAGCAAATAAAGAACGAACGATGTAAAAACAAACGAAACAAGAAAGACCAAAGGACACGGCCAAGCCTCACCGCCTAAAGCCACGTCCAACCCTAGGTCCTAGGTCAGGTTCATTAGTTAGATCAATTGATTGCGAAACGGGATAGGAAACAAGTTAGAAAACGAGTTAGAAACAACGTTGATCGATTGGAAGGATGTCGCGCAAAGGTGTATTCTACACGGCCTAAGGGGTCAAATTAGGTCAAGTTCGCTAATTAATTTAACTCATCGAGTGTTAATAAGAAGGTGCTAATCACGCACTCTTATACTAGCGAGAAATTAGGTGAAAGAGAGAGATGCATTCAATTTAAGTTACAGAATCGTCAGTTGATTTTTAAAGCTATGTCGATGTACCCTAAAGTGTCTAATTAGGTTATTAAATTGATCTAATGTCATCTAAACGAGTTATATGTTAACAATCAGAGGTCATACTAACATGTGAATGGTCCTAGGGTGGGTCGAATCACACGAAACAAAGGAGAGGTCAAAAGCGAAGAACGAAGTTAGAATTTGTTTTATTAATGCCCTACCTTGAACACGAGGATATGTAAATGAGACGGGGGTGTACGACCGACTGATGTAGCGGTTTCTTTCCCATCTCAAGTCAACGCGGGTGTTCATGGTGGTACTTTAACTCATACTCGGACTAAACTAGTTTCATAGTTAATAAGAACAATCGATAAACAAAAACGATAAACAAACAAAACGAACTATAAAAAAACAAACATAAAAAAACGAAATAAAAGGGAGAAAGAGGAGGATTTGATGCACCCTCAACCTACATGTATCGTTGACACCGTCTTGGGTCGTAATCGATCGTAGATTTTATCTCGAGAGGCCGTCGTCGACGAAGAAACAAAGTAGACAACACGTTTTTTGCAAATCTGGACAGCGACTTTCAAACAGCAATTTCTCTCTCGTTTCACGGTGAAAATTCGATTTAAAAGATGTTTTGAAAACTAGAAAGAGAGGAGAACAGATATCTTAAAGCAACCCCTGCTCTTTTTGAGTTATTGGGCACGAAAAACGAGCACAAACATAAATGGACAGACAGGAAAAGCCGCGAAAACAGAGTGTATAACACTCTGTTTTTCGAGGGAATTCGTGTGCTCTCAAGGGCAATTTGGCTCGTAAATCTTTGTCTAATGTGTAGATGGATGTTGTATGGTTAATTAGGAATAAGAAACTCGAATTTTAATGGATGTTTGAAGGAGGAACGAATTGTATTTCGAAGAGTACACACAAACTGTTCCAGTTTGCAAGTCGGTTTTGTGGAGGGTTTTTGAGAGGCAATTAGGGTTTGTTTCTGTAGTTTAAAGCTTGTAAGTGACGGTTGTATGTATGGAGAACTTCGAGGAATGAATGTATGGTGAAGGGGTGGTATTTATAAGGAGTTAAAATAGGGTAAAAAAGGGGAGAGAGGCAGACGGGCCTGTTCGTGCATAGCTGCTGTCCAGCAGCTTTGGTGGGGTTTTCTAGGGTTTGTGAGGGGGGTTTTGTAACACCCCCATACTCCAAGTGCCTTACCAGGACCACTCAGGTATAAGGATGCTACCATCTCGGTTACCCGAGGCATGATAATCATAAGACAATGAAGAAACATACTTTATTAAACAAGTTAAGTGATTACATAACAAAACCAACTGTAAGCAAAATACAACTGCTCTCAAACTATAAACCAACTGAAAGGAACTGTCCTAACAAACACAGATGAAGACTAAAGACTACGATATGTGATGACTCCATCCCCGCTAGATCCCACGCGTATCCAAGATATACCGCTGCAACCGCTCACCACCCCGAATGGATCACCACAGTTTTTAAAACATTTAAACGGGTCGACTAATCACACAATTAATATACATAACAATAATAAGATAAACAGACAATTTGAATCACACACACACACACACCACCAACCAATTCCCATCATCTCAATACTCGACCGTCCACCGGACCACGCCATGGGGGACCGCAGCCGTTCCCACCTAAGCCCCGCTCATCATACCGAGCGATAACCCTGTCCATTAATGTGCACATCCCCTTCCGTGGCGGGTTCCACGAAGGGCGAAACTAGGGCGTGAAGTCACTCCCGCAAGTGACCCCACTCAGCCGAGAACGCATCTCGAGAACCATCAACAACAATCACAACCACAAACACAGTATAATCATCATATCAAACAACCAAATACAGCACATCACCAATATCCCATTATGGGACTAATACGAGTAGAAATCCTACCCGGAAAGCAACACAATCATCAGACGATCTAGCAGCTGTCTCAAAACCTCTCCTTTACAAATCCTTCTCCTATCACATAACCACATAATCACAATCTAACCATAACAAATCATAAAAACCCCCAATCCCAAAATTAGGGTTTAACCAAATCAAAGGAAAGACAATAAAAAGGGTACATAGATCTTACCCTCGACACAAGGAATTCAACGGTATAACCAACGACGCGAACTGACCTTCCAGACTCCGGGGATTGCTAATTATGCGATTAGAATGAAGAACTTGCTTGCTTTCTCTCTTAAACAGTAATTTAGGTTTTGCAAAAGTGATTTAGAATAATGACGACAAAGCTTATATACCTTAATCGCATAATTAACAAAATCCGAGAAAACTCCCCGTAAAACCAAACTACTCGATCGAGTACCTAAGGCTACTCGATCGAGTACCCCTTACTCTATCGAGTACCTAAGGCTACTCGATAGAGTACCTCCTTACTCTATCGAGTACCTAAGGCTACTTGATAGAGTACCCCCTTACTCTATCGAGTACCTAAGGCTACTTGATAGAGTACCCTACAGGTCAGAAACTTTTCTAAAACGCAACTTACCCTTACTCGACAGAGTAAGGCCTACTCGATCGAGTACCCCAAGACTTATAAATACGGAGTATTACAGTCTTCCCTCCTTAAAAAGAACTTCGTCCCCGAAGTTCAACCCATACATGAAAACAAACATACTAACTCGATCAAGACACAACAACGTGACTAAGAACTCAAAACAAAACTCCAACCCAAACATGAACTCGTAACACCAACTCCACTAACTATTCCTACCTCCACAACATGGCTCACGATATCGTATCCACTCCATTATATCTCTCTCAACACTAACTCCACACACTACCAAAATACTCATAACATCAAACGGAATGTTACATTCTACCACCCTTAAAAGGAACTTCGTCCTCGAAGTTTACTCAGACTCATAACACCATCCTCCAACTGTCGACACTATATAAAATATTCTCACACTTCGAAGCATCACACTACTACAAGCACGGCCATGGCCTTTTATAAGTATCATCCACAAAACAAATCCCTCCTTTACGCTACGCTAACACTCTACTTCCAATTATATTACAACATGCACCACCATGAAACTCTCTTTTATCGCATCCTACTCCTCTTAAGACAAATGTTACGTCCTCGTAACTCACTAATAAATCCTAGCTATATCGAGTCATTATCCTCATCACCACCGCATGTCAAAGATAACCACTTATAATCTAAACACTCGCCATGCATATATCCAAGGCTCTCTTACTTAAACATTCCTTATACCTCAACTCATTCGTCACACCACCTAACCTATACCTCAGAATCTTTATCTTAACCCAAAACTTCAACTTTTCCACATTACCGCAACATGACATACCTCTCTATATAAAGCACCTATCTCCCAAAACGCATAACTCACGATCCACACTCATTACGTACACTCACACTAGATCCTCCAGTTCTTTCCTTCATTACCGCAAGACTCATACATAACCTAATATGACACTAATTCCCCCAACACCCTACACTCACTGTCCCAACAAAAGATTATGAACCACCTGCAGCTTTCAGATCATTACCACACATGTTCTACGGACCACTTGTCATTACCATGTCTACTAAAGCCTTATCTATAACAAGATCAAAATTACTGTAACAACCTCTCACAACCGTGTCCCATCAATAGAACATCACTATACCATGACAACAACGAAAACATATACGACTCTATTTCATATCATACTATACCCTCATTCCCAACTTAACTTGGTAAAGAAAACATCAATAAACAAGACAACTGTCTATCTGCAGAAACTGAAACTCACAGGAAGCAACATCAAACAAAACAACAATCTATGTATGACTGGTATGTACTTTCGAAACTCGAATCATAATCATCCCACCTACTCCACCACAACCGGTGACGCATCACAACACCGCCACCAACACCACACACGCAGATGCGAAAATACCCGCATCACAAAGATTTTATGTACCGTGCCCGGATCACCACCCGAGGCACAACAACCACATCGATAGTCATCACAACTGCATACAACTCCCATAAATACTGACTCGGAATAATTTCTCAGACAAGAAAAACTTACTCAAATCCGCTTTACTAAATCATAACACAACATATTTTATGAATTAAACAGATAATTACCTCGTGAATATCATCCCCTTACCATATCACAGATTGACATGTACCATGAATACAGACAAGCATAACTAGTCATGCCAAAACAGTCAAATTATTACCTTTTTAAACATCATTCCATTACGTTCTCGTATCCAACATGTATTACGTAAAAATTCGATAACAACTTTATAATTATCACACCATACCATTTTTTTTTTGTGAGGTCAGAACCTCACACAAACATTTATATATGACATAGACCCATAATCACATCCAACCAAATCAATCCAGATCACGTAAGTTACCACCGATAAAGTTACCTCTCACCCGAGCTTAACTCGTATACACCTCATAACATAGTCTCCCCTTCGCATATCCATCACCCTCTGCCAAATGTAGCCACACCATTAATACTCAACTACTAACAACCGCCTCATATAACCACATCTTATACTCTTTCATAACCATACTTATCAATCTTGTCCCTACAAAATCAATCTCTTTAGAATTGCTGCTTTTTTAATATACCGTCACCCTTAATCACTAGTCACAAACCATAACACTACCACTGTCCGGGCATCAAACCTCTTACACTCATCTCTAAACATCACGATTTCTTTCCTATCTGTGGTAAGCATCCCAAATAACGAACATCAAATCCATCAACAACACTACCTCAACATTCTTCCCAATACTATCCTTAATTGTGTCATTATCTAACTCTCTACTCAAAATCTCATATCATGCAGATATTCTACCAACTTCTTACTCCCTTAATTCCCCGAAACTCATGATTAATCATGTTGTCCTGAAACTTCTGTATAAGCATGAACTTACTTACTCTTGATAGTATCATACATCTCGACGATTCCTTACTTTTATGTCACTTAACTCCGGTCAACATTTTCCTAGTTTTACTCCCCTAATTCTTTTCTTTTATACTTGACAAAATCCATTAACCATTCAACTCTTTATCCCTTCTACCTAACTCTTCAGTGCTCCAATTACCTTTTACCGCTCCAAAACTCAAATCTCATTATTTCTTATCGATATTATCTCACTCTCCCTTACCATGGGTCCTCTCTCATCACTCCACTCACTCACACTTATCACTAATTTGTCCATAAAAATCAACGTTTAAAGTTCAAACAATTACATCTCCCTTTTTACATCTCTAGAAATCAAAATTCTTTTTATACCGTTAATTGCCCAAGGAAATCACACATTAGTTTCGTCTCTCGATAACACAAATTTCTAAACTCAGTCACTATCTGCAAATCCATGTCGCGACATATCTCCATTAAGTTCACTATATACCACTCTTCTCAATTCCTCTAAAACGACCTTTCATTACATATATTCTTACTCAACACTATTTCTAACCATCTCCCTCCATAATTCATTATACATCTCAGGTTGCTACTATCCACATCCTTTCTTTCAATCTTTTCATTCTCACGTTCCTTAAACTTACATCATGCCTTGCCCACATTCACTTACATTTACATTACCCAACACACAACCATGTCACTCATCTCGTCTCGCACAACATGCTATATGCCTCAATTAAGCCTTACCAATCTTCCTTTTCTTTTTCCTCTACCTATCACAACACATATAAATCATGTTCTCCCCACCGAACTCATACTCATCATAGGTGCCACTCTTTACACCACAAGATTGGGTAACTTACGCGTCAAGACCAACATACATGTAAAACAATGCATAAAGAAGTAAAATAACCACTTTGAATTAAACATAATATGCAACGAAGTCAAAAGATAAGCATATGACCCAAAACAGGGGTCACTAGATCGAGTACAGGCCACTCGATCGAGTAAGGGACTTACTCGATCGAGTAGGTCAAGATCAGAAGCACGTAAAACAAATCACCAGGGCTACTCGATCGAGTAACTAACGTACTCGATCGAGTGCCCCCTTACTCGATCGAGTACCAAGGATACTCGATCGAGTACCCCAATTCTCAAAGACTGTCCGTTTTCGTAAAAAAATCATAACTCACTCATTTCTTGGTCGTTTTGGGCGTGTGACCTATCGTTAGAATCGTAAAAGAACAAGCTATCACCTCCAATTAGAATCACATCAAAATCATTTATGCATCTCAAGTTATAACAGTTTAAAGACAACTTTGTCAGAATCGACGACCTAACTATTTGATTTTTACTTCCAAACAGCTTAAACAACAACCAAGCAAACAAAACCAGTCCAAACTCATAAAACCAGTATTCATAATCATATGTTACTATTTTCAAAAGCCAAACAACAACATTTATCATGCACACAATTTATCTAACTTGCCAATTATGACTTACCCACATGTTTTTATTCTATCACTTTTCATAAACAAAATCACAAATACACGACATCAAGTCCCCTATTCACATGTTACTAGCATAACAACATTATAAAATAACTCCCATTATATAACATGCTTAATCAGGAACCATGTTATCACACCACGATGATCCATCTTTTCCCACTAATTCATCCATCATACCACATATTTACCCACCATATTCGTTCAACATATTCACCCAGCACATGTTCAATTCACACTCCCAACCTTCTGTACTTTTACTCAACACGACAACAACAACATGTATACTTACACATCTCTTTATATATATATATATAGACAAAACACTCTTCCTTACATAATTATAACATGCCAAATTACACGTATCAATCATTATACTTTCATGCTTTACAATCAACCAACATATAATTCACGTCATCATCATCAATTCATGCAACATACTACTTCATAGATACACACAGCACACAATATGCACATAACGATCCCGACACATATCCCATGGTGACCGGTTCAAAATTGTAGGGCGAGTTCGCGACTTTAGGACGTCTCCCAAGTCTTTGCATTAGCTCCTACAACCTTTACCCGGGTTCATTTTAATTGACTCCCTAGATTCATTAGATTCATTGGTTACCGGTTTCAGGATCGTCGCTCTGATACCATTTGTAACACCCCCATACTCCAAGTGCCTTACCAGGACCACTCGGGTATAAGGATGTTACCATCTCGGTACCCGAGGCATGATAATCATAAGACAATGAAGAAACATACTTTATTAAACAAGTTAAGTGATTACATAACAAAACCAACTGTAAGCAAAATACAACTGCTCTCAAACTATAAACCAACTGAAAGGAACTGTCCTAACAAACACAAAGTGGAAGACTAAAGACTCGATATGTGATGACTCCATCCCCACTAGATCCCACGCGTATCCAAGATATACCGCTAAGCAACCGCTCACCACCCCCCGAATGGATCACCACGAGTTTTAAAACATTTAAACGGGTCAAGACTAATCACACAATTAATATACATAACAATAATAAGATAAACAGACAATTTGAATCACACACACACACACACCACCAACCAATTCCCATCATCTCAATACCGATCGTCCACCGGACCACCACGCCATGGGGGACCGCACCGTTCCCACCTAAGCCCCGCTCATCATACCGAGCGATAACTCGTCCATTAATGTGCACATCCCCTTCCGTGGCGGGTTCCACGAAGGGCGAAACTAGGGCGTGAAGTCACTCCCGCAAGTGACCCCACTCAACCGAGAACGCATCTCGAGAACCATCAACAACAATCACAACCACAAACACAAAGATAATCATCATATCAAACAACCAAATACAAAGACATCACCAATATCCCATTATGGGACTAATACGAGTAGGAAATCCTACCCGGAAAGCAACACAATCATCGACGATCTAGCAAATTGCCTCAAAACCTCTCCTTTACAAATCCTTCTCCTATCACATAACCACATAATCACAATCTAACCATAACAAATCATAAAAACCCCCAATCCCAAAATTAGGGTTTAACCAAATCAAAGGAAAGACAATAAAAAGGGTACATAGATCTTACCCTCGACGCAAGGAATTCAACGGTATAACCAACGACGCGAACTGACCTTCCAGACTCCGGGGATTGCTAATTATGCGATTAGAATGAAGAACTTGCTTGCTTTCTCTCTTAAACAGTAATTTAGGTTTTGCAAAAGTGATTTAGAATAATGACGACAAAGCTTATATACCTTAATCGCATAATTAACAAAACCCGAGAAAACTCCCCGTAAAACCAGCTACTCGATCGAGTACCCAAGGCTACTCGATCGAGTACCCCCTTACTCTATCGAGTACCTAAGGCTACTCGATAGAGTACCCCCTTACTCTATCGAGTACCTAAGGCTACTTGATAGAGTACCCCCTTACTCTATCGAGTACCTAAGGCTACTTGATAGAGTACCCTACAGGTCAGAAACTTTTCTAAAACGCAACTTACCCTTACTCGACAGAGTAAGGCCTACTCGATCGAGTACCCCAAGACTTATAAATACGGAGTATTACAGGTTTTCTTGGTGGTTAAGGTAAGGTAATATGGGTAGGATATTATGGTATGGGTTAGAGTTAATGGGCACGGGTTTTTGTGGTATTTGGAGCGGGTTTTGGGCTCGGGATTTGGCACGCAAAACAGGGGGCTGCTCGTGCTTTTGTGCGGGCTGTTGGGGAGATGTTTAGGACGGGATTTGGGCCATGGTTATGGGGTTCGAACTGGGGTTGGATGGGTAGAGGCTTAGGTTGGTTAGTGTACTCGATATTCGTGCCAACTCGTAAAGAAAACGGGCTCAAAAACCGAGCTATAATCGGGCTTTAAAACACATGTTTAAAACGAGTTTTCTTCGCTTTTAAAATCGATTTTTCAAATCGATTAACATATTAAAATAAATGATTTTTCAAATCAAATATACTCATAAAATGATTTTTCAAATCAAATATTTATTTTACTTTCAATAAAATAAACTCAAGAAAATAAATTCAAAATAAAATAAAATAAATGAATTCACTTTAAAAAAACATTTAATTTAAATATCATTTAAATTAATAAAATACTCCGTCGACAACGCTCATTCTACATCGTAAAAAGAACCCAAATAATAACAATGACAACTAATAAATACATGTGTCCTATCATCATCGGGTGTTTGTCGGGTTCTTTATAAATTCCAATATCGACGGATACGGGTATCTACAAGTATAGTTATACATATAATAACAAAAGTTAGACATTCTGAAAACTAAAGTCATATAATGTATAACTCTAGCCATAGAATGTATAACTCTGGCCATAAAATGTATAACTGTAAGCATATACAGTATAATGTATAACTCCAGGAATAACTCCAGGTAAAACTCTAGGAATAACTCCAGGAATCTAATGTATAACTCCAAAGCATATATTGTATAATTCTAGTCATATACTGTATAACTCTAGCTATATATTGTATAAATCCAGGTATAAAATATATAACTCTACGCATTTATTGTATAACTCTAGGCATAGAAACTAATTAGAAGTAGAGTTATACATATAACAATTAGAGTTTGACGTTATGAAAGAAGAGTTGGTCACAGACTCAGAAGAGCTATACATCTAGTAACCAGAGTTATACATCTAGTAACCAGAGTTATACATATTGAGTACTAAAGCTATACATCTACTAACCAGAGTTATACATCTACTAACCAGAGTTATACATATTGAGTACTAAAGTTATACATCGTGTAACCAGAGTTATACAACTAGTAACGTAAAAATAAAAATCGAAACTTTTAACCTGGATATCAAGTCCCTTGTCAATAGTTTCTACAACATCCATCTGTAGATGACAAAACAATTGGGATTAGAATTATGCATATATTTAATTGAAGTTATACATCATTCTATAAGAGTTGTACCAACAAGACGAGCTTTTTTACCTTTGATTCAGATTTCTTTGGAGTTTTCTTGGCATTTTTCTTGGCAAAAACCATTGTTAATTATCAAATGAACTCGTATTTGATCTGCACAACCATAATTAACAATTGAACAAATCAACATGAGCAAACCCATAATTGAAAACTGAAAAATCAAATGAACTCTTTTTATGATAATTGAAAAATCAAATGAACTCTTTTTATAATCAAATTAACAAAAAACAAGTACAAATCAGTAAATAAGGAATGCAAAAAATACCTTGTAGAAAAATGGAGACAGACGAGTTTGCAGGCAACTTGGAATTAATTTGTAGTGTTGAAAATGGCGTCTGATGAGTTGGAATTAATTGGTAGTGATGAAAAATGGGGGCGGTTGAGCTGGGATTAATTGGTAGTGGAAGATGGAGTTTATCAGCAATGTGAAGAAAACAAAAGGAAGACGAAATGACAGGAAATAGAGGGAAAAAAAACCGCAAGTTGATTTGAATAACGTGGAAATTGAGGAGGGAAATTATGACTGACTGATGGGCATTTCACTATAGCATGCATGGGTTAGTGGTTAGAGGAGAGAGGTAATTCTAAAGCATTATTTGAGTGGGGTTTTACTGCACAATCTTGGCCATTGGTTTGCTTGATCCAACAGCCCACATTAGGCCTTATGGACTTAATATGATATAATGGCCTTAGTTGATCTCTTCTCTCTCTCTCTCTCTCTCTATTTCTCTCTCTCTCTCTCTCTCTCTCTCTCTCTCTCTCTATATATATATATATATATATATATAGAAATGAGATCTAATGAGTCCACCTTAAGTCATTGAGTCCATAAATCCCATTTAGAGCCCTTAGATTGTGAGGATGAATGACTAAGATTACACCAAAAAGCAACTTATAACATTATAATAATATGTAGAGTATTTACCTCTCTCCTTAGGGTGATAGACTTACTGTTCAACTTCTGCATGTTTGTTCCTCCATCAGTCATACGCACGTTATTCAACTTCCCTCCCCTCTCTCATACAACTCCTCTAATAATTTCAAAAAACCGTCCTTACTAATTCCTGTCTTTCATCTCACATTTCTTCCATTTTCTTTTCTACATTTCCTCTTCCTTACCAAATACAACAAATCCATTTTCTTCTCTATATTTTATCCCATTCAACCGCTCGTAGTTCCTATCTTTGTTTCTTTACCTCACTTTGAAGGTAATTCATTGATCATCCTTTATTCTTTTCTTTGTTGTAATTTTTAAATTTGTAAATTATCCTTGAGTCGTAATTGTTATATTGGGGTTATTTCATTTTTTGTATTTTGTTATTTATGAGTTTATGATTTTATTGGATGCTTAAATTTATGTGATTTTTATTATATTTGATTATCCATAAACATTTTGATTCATTAGCATGTTTGAATTTAATTCTAAGTGGGTAGTGTAAATATGATAGTCTTTGAATTGCTAATTAAATTGATAGTGTAAATCTGAACTGATGGGTAGTGTGAATGTATTTGTTAGGGTTTCAATCGAGCCTGTTTTTGGGGATTGTAAATGTGATGTAATTGGGACTGTGAATGTGAGGACAGCCCAAGTGTAAATGTGAACCAAAAAAAAGTGTAAATGTGAACAAATAGAAAGTGTAAATGTGAATATAGGAGAAGTGTAAATGTGAACAAATAAAGTGTAAATCTAACTACATTGGAAGTGTAAATCTGAGTAAATTGTAAGTGTAAATGTGAGGATAGAGTAAGTGTAAATGTGAACACTTAAAAGTGTAAATTTGACTAAATTGGAAGTGTAAATGTGAGGATAGGAGAAGTGTAAATGTGAACAAATGAAATGTAAATCTGACTAAATTGGAAGTGTAAATGTGAAGATACTGGAAGTGTAAATGTGAGGGTAGGAGAATTGTAAATGTGAACAAATAAAGGGTAAATCTGACTAAATTGGAAGTGTAAATGTGAAGATACTGGAAGTGTAAATGTGAGGATAGAGTAAGTGTAAATGTGAACACTTAAAGTGTAAATCGACTAAATTGGAAGTGTAAATGTGAAGATACTTGGAAGTGTAAATGTGAGGGTAGGAGAATTGTAAATGTGAACAAATAAAGGGTAAATCTGACTAAATTGGAAGTGTAAATGTGAAGATACTGGAAGTGTAAATGTGAGGATAGAGTAAGTGTAAATGTGAACACTTAAAGTGTAAATCTGACTAAATTGAAAGTGTAAATGTGAAGATACTGGAAGTGTAAATGTGAGGATAGGAGAAGTGTAAATGTGAACAAATAAAGTGTAAATCTGACTAAATTAGATGTGTAAATGTGAAGATACTGGAAGGGTAAATGTGAGGATAGAGTAAGTGTAAATGTAAATGTGTAGACTGTTATAGGGTGACTGATATTGTGCATTTCTTATGTACTTTTTTTTTCCTGATTCAGATGGTATCTGATGGAGAACTACTTGAAAACGAAGAACAACCACAAGCTACCCCTACTGTTTCCGTTAAGTGTCGCCCCAACAGGCTTCACAAGCTTATTAGTAAGCTTAACATTGCTCAACGAGCTGCTGTACAGAGGATTGGATTTGGGGGACTGCTTCATCTTAAACTCAGAACTTTCCCGCTTTCACATGTTCCTGAATTTCTCGATGCTTTCAGCGATGGTTCTTATGTTTTCAGGGCATCGGAGTTGAAGGAGTTTATGGTTACTAAGTATGATGTCTATGACTAAATCATGTTACCTGTTGGTGAGAGAGAGATGGAAATAGTACCTACTGGACATATGCCTGGTGCTAAAGATGAAAATATGTGCGCATAAAACAACTGTGGCGCAAAAAGTTCAAAGTGAAATCAAATTCTGATTCTATTCCTTTAGGAGACGTCTTCAATTATATTGAGTCAGAGCAATTTAAAGATGGAGGGGATGAATTCTGCCGCCTGTTTGTGCTGCTTAGCATTTCATCATTCCTTGCGCCGACATTGAACAACGGTATTGAAATGAAACTTTTGAAAGTGGTTGAAGATGCGAGTGCCATACCGAAGTATGACTGGTGCTCGTATGTATTTGAATGTTTAGCTAATGCTGCAAATTGAGGCTCGCTCGCGTGCGATCCACATCTGCTTGGTTGTATCCCTTTCCTTATGATTACTTATTTTCAGCGGTATGATTACCGTGGTAGGAGTTGCCCAGACGGCCTTCCACTTATTCAGCATTGGGATCTGAAGACTTTATCGAAGAGGTTAAAGGATGAGCTGGACGTGGGTCCATTGGGTCGACTAACTTTGTCCAAGGTGAAGTACCCCCGATGTCAAAACAAGACCCCTGATGAGAAGGACACTGGTAATACGATGTTGGCCATAGATGGCGCGCCCAAGGCGCCATTGGCAAGCCCTACGCCTCTTCTGATTTCAACGTCGGGTACAACACCCGATAAGAAGTTTATTCAGATTGAACTCCCCCTAAGTTGAAGATGACGATGAGTTGAAAGCTAGGGCTGTAGATGTAAGTTTTATGTTATGAATGTTTAATTAATGGCATATTTTTTTAATATATATATATATATATATATATATATATATATATATATATATATATATATATATATATATATATATATATATATATATATATATATATTGAGCATGTATATTTTGTGTATCTCGAACTCTTAAATCTTTTTTTGTTACCAACTGTAGGGTGTACACGAGCGGTAGTTGAAGATTCAAAGGAACGTTGTGGCCTTCTATTCCTGGTATGCGGATGCAGCTGCAATGATTAAGAATTTAACAACAGGTGCTACTTCTTCAATTGGTCTTGTTCCGTCACAAGCGATGCAAGCTTTTTTTGAAGGTGCAAAGGTAAAGGAATATGTTGAACAAGTTGGAAATTTAGCTTCCCAAATGAAGAAATCTAATGATAACACTCCCTCATTGTCAGATGTTGGGAAGGTGGCCAAGAAAAAAACAAAGGCAAGCAAGAAAAAAAGACCAAGGTTCCAAAGTTCGAGTTTACGCCTCATCGTAGAGGTCAGTATCACTTGCGAAGATTCGATTTGGGTGATAAAGCGGTGATGCGGCAATGTCACAGGTAATGGAGACCGTTGATTTCTACAACATCGCTGAACTTAACGAAGCCTGTCGATGAGAGGAAGAGGAATGCGGGCTAGATTTAACCGACGACTTGACTCAATTAACGGATCGGCAGATTCTAGAGAGAATTTATAGCCCGGATGAAGTTCAAGAAGCTTACACGAAGCCCTCATTGAACGAGGAGCAGGAAAGTTTGGGAGGGGAAGTGCCTGTTACTAGTGGTGCCCCTGAGAAAGCTGAACATGTTGTTGAGAAGGGTAATTCAGAAGCAACGAATAAGGTGGATGCGGATGTGGTAGTTCGATCAATCAAAGATGGTTCATCTTCGATTCACCTAAAATTTATTTCGACCGCGATATTGAGAACGCGCTGCAAGGTTTGACGATATTGGTGATGGTGAAGGGGGAGGGGTCGTGCACAGAGAGGTCAGGATGAGTTTGTGCAGGGTATGGATATGGAGCTGGCTCAAGAACAGGGGCATGTTACTGGTGAAGGGGAAGTGTCTTATTCAAAAGTAGCGAACAAGGTGGATGCGGATGTGGTAGTCCCGTCAATTGAAGATGGTTCATCTTCATTTCAGTTGAAATTTATAGCGACAGCTGATATTGATAACGCGCTGCGAAGGTTGTCAGATAGCGGTGACGGTGAAGTGGCACAGGGTGGTGCACCGAGAGACCAGAACGAGGCTGTGCAGGGCATGGATATGGAGCCACCTCATGATCAGGGGCCCTGCCGTGGGCCCGAATCACTGGTGGTTGGACTAGTGCCTGGCGAGGCTGTGAATGTTAGCGGTGCACCGACAGACCAGGACGAGGCTGTGCAGGGCATGGATATGGAGCCACCTCAAGATTAGGAGCCCTACCGTGGGCCTGAATCACTGGTGGTTGGCCTAGTGCCTGGCGAGGCTGTGGATGTTAGCGGTGCACCGGGAGCGGAACAGCCCGTTAACCGACCCCAATTTAGTGCTACGAAAGTACCGGATGTTGAGTCGGGCGTTATTTCGACCACAGACCGTGAATATGAATCTCAAGAAGGGTCAGAGAGTTGTAGTGACATGGTCAACGAGCAAGGTGAATGCCCTACTGCATAACCCGCTTGTCCCGGTTCATTTCAGAATGATGACAAGCCCATGGATGTTGTAGAGGGAGCGGATAAGGTGGTTGTTGAAGCACCCTCCTCCGAGTTTAAGTTTGCCGGAATTTTAGTGTACGTTTATATCTACTGCAGAGCTAGCTGAGGCATTTAAGGGGGTTCCAGGTGAGGAGTTTGGAACGACTGATGCGGCAGGCCCTTCTGAACCAGCCGTTCATGCGGCTGGTCGGGAAATTTATGTCCCCCGGAGTAACCTGGATCACCACCCTTTCCTATTTCATTCAATTGAGCCCTTACAGTGCATGGAAGTGGTCTCTGAGAATATGACTTGCACCATGGATTGTGGGGAACCCATGCCCGAGCAGGGCTTTATTACTGTAGACCTGCAGCTGAATAAGAAATTATTTAGTAATGTTTTTAAGGAAAGGAAATACGTCCTGGACTACGTATTTAACAAATCAGAAGCTTGGTTGAAAGGGTGAGTCGATTAATTTCTATATCAAACATATTAATACTTATAAGTTGTCGTAATCATGTTCGCCTTATATAATTTTTTCTTTTTTTGTAGGGAAGAATTGGCAGTATTTTCAGACTTTTTCTTCGTGTCACGGGAAGACATGTTAACCCTTGAACCTGGACAGGAAGTTATGTCTTCTGTAATCGATTGTTGGTGCCTACTAATCAATAAGATGATGTATGACCAAAATGCACCAGTTGCATCCTCTCGTTGTTTCTTCGGGCTTAGTCACACCGTATTTGTCCTATCCTCACTCAATGCAATTTGTATAGTTTCAATTTAATTGTAACGTAAGTGTCTAAATTTAATAGCGCTGCCCTTCGTTTGAACAGAGTGCTGCGCTGGATACTTGGAAAGCCAAGAACAAAGGAATTATTCTTGACAAAAAGGACGAAATCTGGGCTGGGTGGGATGCTTGGATTCAATCCTGTTTGTATCCATTTCAACTTGGATCTGATATGGTAAGTGTAAATGTGACCTATTGTGAAGTGTAAATGTCATCACACAGAAAGTGTAAATGTCATCACACAGAAAGTGTATATGTGATTATATAGAAAGTGTAAATGTCATGACATTTAAAGTTTGGATGTGATTAAGAAGAAAGTGTAAATGTCATGACATATGAAGTGTAAACGTGAGACATAGTGAACTGTAAATGTCATGATGTATAGTGTAAATGTGATTATATAGAAAGTGTAAATGTGATTAGATGAAAAGTGTAAATGTCATCACACAGAAAGTGTATATGTGATTATATAGAAAGTGTAAATATCATGACATAGGGAGTGTAAATGTGTCTCCCTTTTGAACTTGATTCTGATAGGGATAAGTGTAAATACGAAGTGTAAATGTGAGATATTGTGAAGTGTAAATGTCATGACATATAAAGTGTAGATGTGATTAAGAAGAAAGTGTAAATGTCATGACATATGAAGTGTAAATGTGAGACATAGTGAACTGTAAATGTCATGATGTATAGTGTAAATGTGATTATATAGAAAGTGTAAATGTGATGACATAGGGAGTGTAAAGGTGACTAAATAGGAAGTGTAAATGTCATGACATATAAAGTGTAAATGTGAATATATGGAAAGTGTAAATGTCATGACATAGGGAGTGTAAATGTGACGAATTATTGAAAGTGTAAATGTGAAATTTTACTGAGTGTAACTGTTATGTCTTTGTTCTCACATCCGCCAGGTCTTCATCCCGGTCTTATCTAGCAATAATGATCATTACAATTGTGCATGCATAAACTTCGTATCTGAGCAGATAGAGTATTTGGACAATCGTCGCTACGACGATGATTTTGAGAAGCTTCCATATTTTGGAATTTCGCGTATTGCGGTAATAATTATAAATCGCATACCTTAATTTGTTCTTTAGTGTATATGTATTCTGGAATTGTAAACACTGTTTTTAAATTGACTATTTTTTTGAAATACCTTTTACAGTGTGATTTAATGGGCGAGTATCTGGAGTCTAAAGGGATTGCCAGAGGTTCAAAGGTCGCCGGGTTTAAATTTGTCAATGTCGAATTTAAATGACAAGGTAGGGGGTATTCTGCGTATGATTGCGGGGTGTACATGATGATACACATGCTGCTTTTCAATGGGAAGCTTTTTTACTGCGCCTTAGGTGAGATGGACGTTATCAACCTTATCCGGGCTGAAGTGGTGTCGATCCTTATCCTTAGTGACCATAACAAAGTGAGGGAAAGCGTTCGCGCAAGGATAACCCAATTCAGGGAAAAGTATGGTCAAGGTCTGAATTCGGTCTCCAATGCTGCACAGAAGCGAAGTCTGGACGATGAGGAAGAGATTACGTACAGTAAACGGCCCCGTACTGCAGACCCACCCCCTAAACGCGTAGAAGGAAGCCCTGTGGTCAAACCTGTAGTCATACCGGCGGAAAGCAGCCCCGTCGTTATTCAAGCGTCAGTGCAGTCTTCAGGAAGACAACCTTTGTCAGCCGTAAGGAGCCGTCACCGGGGCGGGGGGGATGGCTTGGGATGCTCAATTGACTGTGGGGCTGCTGGTACGCAGACTCTTGTTGTCTCGACCTTCTTACGGAACAATCAAACTTTGGTCAGGGGTGTTCGATCACGTCGAAAGTATGCGGTGGACTATTGCTTGTTAGACGACCACAACTTTGAAAATTCGTTAGTATCTCTCAGACTCTTATAACAGGGTCAATTAGTTACGATATTTAATTTGTAACTAATTCTCAATTTCTTACTACTATACGTGTGTTTAATTGCAGCGAATCAATCTCTTGGTACAGTAGGCATGCCGCGCTACGCCGGTCCGACATCATGTCCATGCTTCCTGAGGTTGTAATGTCGCCTGTTGTCATTGAGTCCTGGGCTGTTTTGCTGAACCATTTGGAGTGTCTTTGAATACTTACTTCCTAGGATGGCCTTCTTTGGGATACGTCATATGGCACCACCCCCCCCCCCCCCCCCGCACAAAGCCTAAAAGTCGTACATTATTTTTACTTTTATTATGTAGGCTCACTCACTTCTCTGAACAGGAATGTATCATGCATCTTTTGGATATACGTGAAGTAGGCTCACAGTCTAATGCCATCACTGAGCGGCTGTATCTAATTTGGGATACCTTCATCCAGGACTGTGATAAAACTTTCAACCTGAATGCCGAGTTTATCTTCGTACCTGTCAACATTGGTGGGCACTTTGCATGCGTATGTATAAATTTTGGAGCGCAAACTGTTGATCTCCTTGACTACCAACATCATGCCAACTGGGAGCAGTCTGAAATGTGCAATGTTACTCGCCAAGTGGTAAGTCTGATGCCAATAAATCATTTTCGAAGAGATGAACAATATATGGTTTATTTAATTGTTAGTGCTTTAATGGCAGGCATCAGCTGTTGGCGATTATTTGGATGTCGAACGGACAGAAGTACGAGATTACTAGCTTTGACCATCGGCAAATTACATTCGGCGCCAAACACCCCTTCCTAACATAACGAAATCAAGGATTTTCTGTATGATGTATATGCTGATGTACGAGGGTCAACCTTTTGAGCATCCAGACTTGGAGAGGAAGAGGAATCGACGGTACTTGGTAGTCGAGTTGGTGGCGACCCTTGTACTAGCTGACATAAATGTCAACAGAGACGTTTTTGAAGCAAAGTTGAATGGGTTTATCGCTGGAAAAGAAGATTTATGGGGCAAGTTACAAAAGAAGCGCAAAATTAAGGCTGTGTTATCGAAAAAGTAAACAATTTGTGGACATATTTTTGATTGAAATGTATTTTGTTTGGCAATGTTGAAGTTAGAAAAGAATCTTGACTATTTGTATTTTGGTTGGCAATGTTTACACTAATGTGTGTAATTGTATATTTTTTGCGATTATAATCATAGTTTTTTCAAAGTGTAAATGTGACTAAATTGCAAGTGTAATCAAGTTAACACACTTAAAGTGTAAATGTTAACACTGAAATTGAAGAATAGTTTCATTCAGATGAAACTATTATTGAAAGTGTAAACGTTATCATACTTGAAAGTGTGAATGTAAACACACTGAAATTGAATTTGATTTCATTCAGATGGAAGGTAAATGTGAATGAAAGGTAAAGGGTAAATGTGGTGACATGGGAAGTGTAAATGTTAACACAAGTTACTTGAAAATAAGTGTAATCACATACTTGAAATAACATAAGTAATCCAAAATAAGTTCAAGTAACACAATGTTTGGCTATCTAATAAAACAGAGAGATTTTGGTCTTATGACAGTGTAACTCTAACGTTGGTGTTACTAAAAGTTACACCAACTGCAGATTTCAAAGTTACTGTTGCCGCCATGAGACCAATTCCTAATCGCTCGCTCCAGTTATAGCACATCAAAGTTTAAAGTTACACACTCAAAATATATAGAGCAACATTTGTCACTGCTCGACGTCTATTCTTGTTCGATTCCAGCTCTTCCTCCTCCTCTCCTTCATCCTCTTAAGTTCGACGACCCTTCGCAGAATGGCGTGTGTCTTTGAGAGGGGGTTAGGGCAGTTCCTCTTGTCGTGATTTGTCATTCTCTTGCAATTATTACACTTACGTTTGGGTTTCCTAGCCAACACCATTGCTTTTGTTTTGGTTGACAACAAACTTTTTCCGGTACCCTTGTTTTTCGAATTCTTTGGTGGCAATATCGTCACTACCCCACATGTCGTACAATTTAGAAATTTCTCTATTTGTTGATTTTTATTCAACACTTCCTCTAATGGTGACAGCGACTCTTTAAATGCCCTAATTACAGCGGAAAAGCTGTCAACATCAACTACTCCTTTGTCTCGAAGGAGCCCTACAGCTTCATGAACTTCTGACCACATTATTTACATTGCAATTTGTTTTTCATCGATGACTTGCATGTTTTCTGTCCCTTCACCATTACTATTGAAAATCCTTAATCGGAGATACTCTTTCATCCATCTATTAACAACATAATCTTCTGGTATAGTCTTTATCCCACTTGCTGAAAAAATCTATATTATATGGCGGCATAGGATTCCGGTTCTTTCAAACATCGTACAACTGCAGCTTGCTTTACGTGTACCTATGTCATCAGTTAAAGTTAGCATGTAAGTGTGAATGTTAAAAATAGTGTAACTGATTATATAGAAATTTAAATGAGATAAAAACAGAAACTGTAAATGACATATCATGGAAAGTGTAAATGTCATATGATGTAAAGTATAAATGTCATGAATTGTAAAGTGTAAATGTTAAGTTATTAGAAGTGTAAATGTAAACTTATAGGGAGTGTAAATGTCATGAACTGTAAAGTGTAAATGTTAAGTTATTAGAAGTGTAAATGTTAAGTTATAAGAATTTAAATGAGATAAAAACAGAAAGTGTAAATGTCATATGATGTAAAGTGTAAATGTCATGAACTGTAAAGTGTAAATGTAAAGTTATTAGAAATGTAAATGTTAAGTTACAGGAAGTGTAAATGTCATGAACTGCAAAAGTGTAAATGTTAAGTTATAGGAAGTGTAAATGTCATATCATTGAAAGTGTAAATGTAATATCATTGAAAGTGTAAATATCATTGAAAGTGTAAATGTCATGAAGTGGAAAAGTGTAAATGTTAAGGTATAGGAAGTGTAAATGTCATATGATGTAAAGTGTAAATGTCATGAACTGTAAAGTGTAAATATCATTAACTGTAAAGTGTAAATGTTAAGTTATAATAAGTGTAAATGTTATGTTATAGGAAGTGTAAATGTTAAGTTATAGGAAGTGTAAATGTAATATCATGGAAAGTGTAAATGTCATATAATGTAAAGTGTAATTGTCATATCATTTTAAAGTGTAAATGTAATATCATTGAAAGTGTAAATGTCATGAACTAGAAAGTGTAAATGTTATGAACTGGAAAAGTTTAAATGTTAAGGTATAGGAAGTGTAAACTACCTGGACTGTATGCAACTTCAAAATTCTTCTTCCTGGATGAATCTTTGACAGTAGTTACCTCTAGCTCGTTTCTCTCAGTGAAACCTCCTGTTCTACATGTATCAATTGAGAAGATGGCTTCTTCTTTGAATTTCTGGAAAGCTAAATAGGTGTACACCTTTGCAGCATGAATCTCTAATGCAGAATGTGTTGACGCCGTTGCGGACGAGTGCTTATCCATGTTGTCAAGCTGCTTCTGTGTGTGTCTTTGTTGGTCCATAGCGCTCTCAAAACACATCCAAAACTCAACCAATGTTCCTGACTTATGCTCAAACCTCTTGAAAAAGCTATTTTCGCTCTCTGATCTTTGAGTCATCCTCATAATCGACGCCATCCTCAAGTCTCTGCAATGCGCCATCACCCACTGTCCCCTTATAGCATACGTATCCGCAAACCAATCATTTACGCCAACACTATGATCTTCAATTATTTGCTCCCAGATACCATCAAATTCTGCTGCTTCAAGCTCATCGTCTCATATAATGTCATTAATTTTACACATGAAATCATTATAATCACTCCTAGAGACACCAAACTTACTGGGCATTTTGTTCATTATATGCCACATACAGAACCGATGGCGCGCTGTCTTGAAAACAAGAGGGACAGATTTGATAATACCCGGGTCCTGATCTGTAATTATGTACTCGGGTTCCTTACCCCCCATTGCTTGTAAAAACCGGCTGAAAACCCAATTAAATGACTCATAATCTTCCCTTGCAATTAGAGCCCCACAGAACGTCACAGATCGTTTATGGTGGTCAACACCTGTGAATGGTGTGAATACCATAGAATACTTATTTGTGGAGTAAGTTGGGTCGAATGACAGCGCATCACCAAAACTTTTGTAATTATCTCGGGCAGTACCGTCCGCCCATATGGCCCTACGTAGGCTGCCATCATCGTCAAGATCATAGTCAAAGTAGAAATCTATTCTTGTTTCAGTCATTTCCTTGAAATGGTCAACAAACAACTGACCATCCCGTTCGTGAATGAAACATTTAACATCCCTATAGAAGTTCTTAAAATCATTTAAGCTTGCTCCAATGTTCTCGAATCCTTTCACTTGTTCTTTGCAGATTCTGTATGTCTTTCTTGCTTCTATCTTTAGCTGCCAATCAATCATTAACAGATACGTCATATAAATATAACATGAATGGAATTATTTATTTAGTATAGATAGTGATTATATATTACAAGCCCTTGAGTTCGAAACGATTATCATCTTGTGATAATCTGTTATGTTACGCGACAATTTCTGGAACTCTCTGTCCTTAAGTGAGATAAGCTCGTGATTGTGACCCTCGTGGAACCGGTCAATTAATAAAAAACCATTCTTCATATATAGTCGTATCCTCGCTTTACACCCCACTCTAGTGACCCTGAATATCCTCTGTGAGTTCTCCCCAACCAGTTCGTCATCCCGATCATTACTTGGCGTCTTGTGAGCGAAACCTTCTCGATTGCAGACGACGAGCTTTGACTTGATCTCACCGCCATGCCATTTTTTTGTTGTGTACCTACGCACATCAAACCCACAAGCAATGGCGGATATCTTATAAAAAGTCACCGCGTCCTCAACCCCCCCCAAACTCCTGCCCGATGTACGGTGTAAACCTCTTCTCGACCTCCCTACACAGCTCCTGCCTGTCAGGTTGAACTCAATTCTGTTTTAGTAAGTCTGTAAATGTCCACAGAGTGTAAGTGTAAATGTAAATGTCATCAGATATGAAGTGTAAGTGTAAATGTCCATAGAGTTTAAGGGTAAATGTCATCAGATATGAAGTGTAAGTGTAAACGTAAGTCGAAGTAAAGTGTAAATGTAAAGGGAATGTTCCATAAATGTAAATGTTCCAAAAGTGTAAATGTCCAAATTATGATGTCCCAAAAGTGTAAGTGTAAATGTAAACATCCAAAAGTGTAAGTGTAAATGTCAGCAGAAACGAAGTGTAAATGTGCTGTTCTGAAAGTGTAAATGTCAACAAAAGTGTAAATGTTGTCATAACGCTAACTCAAATTAAAACCATAACAATAACAATTAAAAAGTGTAAATGTAAAACTACACCAAAAGTGTTAATGTAAATGTCCCATAAATGTAAATGTTCCAAAAGTGTAAATGTCCAAATTATGATGTCCCAAAAGTGTAAGTGTAAATGTAAACATCCAAATTATGATGTGCCAAAAGTGTAAGTGTAAATGCAAAACATCCAAAAGTGTAAGTGTAAATGTCAGCAGAAATGCAGTGTAAATGTGATGGTGTAAAAGTGTAAATGTCAACAAAAGTGTAAATGTTGTCAGAATGCTAACTCAAATTAAAACTATAATAATAACAATTAAAAGGTGACAATAACAATTAAAAAGTGTAAATGTAAAACTATAGTAAAAGTGTTCATGTAAATGTTGTCAGAATGCGTTGATACTACTCAAAACTCAAATTAATGAAAACCAAGCATACGGATTTACTTCTAACAATCTTCATTTCAAACCCAGTAACAAATAACAATAACAAGAATGAACAAATTCGATGACATGCAAATTTTATCATGACCTTCATCCATCCTATTCAACTAAAAATATTAAAACGTGACTGAAAACAATGAATAAAATGAACAAAATACCATTGATGCCGTCTATTATTTGCATGTTTACGCTGATTTGCAAGATTTAGAGAGAATTTTAGCTGAAAAGTTCATTTTCAAAAGGAAGGACCCAGTTTTAGAGAGAAGAAAGAAAGAACCCAGTTGGAAATAAGTGTGTTAAGGAAGGAAGAATGTGGGAGTGTAAACATAGTACAAAGGATATATCCTTTTGTCCGTCAGTTTTGATCATTGGGAAGGACAACTTGCAGGGTTTGTTCTCTTCTTTCCTACCCAAGCTTTTCCCTTTCTTTTTTTGGCCTATATTTTGTAAATAATCTCCACCTTAGATGTTGTCCATCTAAAGGTCCTTATAAGGACTTAAGGACTCAAATGAGGTAAAGAACTCATTAGATCTCCTCTCATATATATATATATATATATATATATATATATATATATATATATATACATGTATCGTATATTATTATTATTATTATTATTATTATATTATTATATTATTATATTATATTATATTATTATTATTATTATTATTATTATTATTTTATTCTGTCTCATACATAACTCGTATAAACGCAATATAATATAATTTTATAAAATATATTTACCCATTTACCGTTGACTAGCCCTTGACCAAGGTAATTAAATAAGGTGTATTACAACATCAACTAGAGTCTTCACAAGAGTACTTGTGGATGCTAAATTACAAACTAAGGGATAGATGACTGATTACCTCCATGATGAGCTCGCCGTGCTACTTCTACTTCTAATGCTAATCTATGCTACGCCTAAGAAACTAATCTAAAAATAGACTAAGTTGTAGTTGTTGTTTGCTTGAATGAAATGCCTCCTTATATAGGCGTCATCCGGCTTCTTGGAAACTACTCATTAGTGGGAGGCGGTTAGTAAACCGTCGAGTCTTCTTTAAGCTTCATATGGGCGCTTATTACCCTCTTTAGCCCAGCGTTCTGTCTTTTGGACTTCTTGGTCCTCTTGGACTTCGTTTATCTTCGATCTTGGACTGATTTGACTTAGGCCCAATAACTTTATTCTTCAGTTCTCAGGGCTCACATTCCCTTAAAATAATAAATCTAATATCCTAACTAAATTAGGCGCCAACACTCAGCCATGTCTGTTTTGGTCTCCCTCTACCCCTAGAAACCTTTTCTGTTCCCCAAGTTTCCAGCATTCTAACGGGTGCGTTCATAGGTTTCCTTCTCACATGGCCAAACCATCTTCGTCGATTTTCCATCATCCTCTCAGATATGACATCTACATATAGAGGAATAAAAATTATGAATGATGGTATACTTTTTATATTTTTCAAATTTATCAAATTTTAGTTTTAAGGATTTTAATTTTTGATTTTATTTGTTTGTTAATCAAAACAAATAGTGATTAGATTATTTACTTGTTAATTCTTACTATAACTTCTTGTTTTAATTTTACATATAATCAAAACAGTGATTTGAGTATTTTCTGGTTAATTCTTACTCTAACTTTTTGTTTTTCCGATAATTTAGTATTTACTTACTTTTACTGGTCATTAGCTAGACACTAGCAGGATTCATGTCATTTGTCAAAGGTTGTGCCTGTTTGGAATTGGCTTAATACTGTCATACTATCTTGTACAGATTTGATCTACCTCTTAATGCAATCTTAGAGGTTTTGTTGCATCTTGCTTTTATTTGGGTTGGAACAAGACTCATTGAATAATTGTCATTGATCCTCCTTGGGGTAAGCATTATTTTTTCATGAAGATCCTTGCAGATCCTTTTGTGTATGTTTGGATCTAGATCTTGTATTTCTCTTTTATTACGAATTAGTTTTTTTATCTTTTCTTCTTCTTTTGGGCTTTTAAAGATTCCGACTTTCATTTGAGAATTTTCTTTTTGCCCTTGTTTTCTAGGTACTTTTTTGGTAATTTGAAAGTCTTTATCTTTCTGTTACGACTCTCATCCGCAAGGATGTTACAAATTAATTTCATTAACCTATTTTTTGTTGGTAAAGTAAAGAAGCAACAATGGACAGAATAGAAAAACTTATCAAAACCGGAGAATAAAGCAGTGCCATGGTAAGGTAGCCACTGACTTGAAAACTATATCGGCACGACCGCGGTGGTAATCGTCTAACGCCGGTAGTTCCCCATGGTTAACACTGCAGCTTTCGTGCCCAACCACTCGAGTAAGACAACTTTGGAACGAAATAGAGACAGTACCCAGGAAAGATTTCAGAAGAGTATAGAAAGAACATTTGAGAGAGAGAAGTGAGAATTAGAGTTGTGATTTTTCTGTGAAGAGAAACCACTCTATTTATAAGAATAAATAGAGCAGTTATGAAGCAAAAAACGCTCCACTAAAGTAGTAGTCAAATGTGATTAAAGGAGTTAATTAATCTCCTTAATCACAGCCACAATTGACTAACGGTTACAGAAACAAACACATACTCTAAATGTGGACAGTCCAAGTCCAATTACACACAAGCCCAAAAAGGTAAAAGTGGGCCAAGGCCCGCACCGCAGGTGCTCTACCCAAACCCGAGCCCGAGCTCGAGCCGGGCTGGCGCGCGCGCGTGTGTGTGTGTTTGGACCCAAACCAACAAGCCCAATACTCACAACAAAAGCCCCTTGGTCCACACTATTGAACACTACAATAACTTGTAGCATTATAAACAAGAGAAACGTGAAGTAATTCACCGATGTGGGACAAGAGGCAAAATGGGAATTGAAGACTTTGGCTCTAAGAAGCCATCACTGCCGACAATCCCCCACTGATGGCGAAGAGAAGCTAAAGAACAAATTCTTGGGTAAGGAAGGGTGGATACTTAAACGTTCAATGTCTTTCGACTTGAATTGACGTATTAGTGAAACGAGGTAACAACTTACTTTCAACAAGTGAATATCTTTCGATTTGAATTCCTCGTTGGACTTCGGTTGAGACCCCCACAACACATATCATACCTTCAAAAATTGTTCGTTCGCGATTTCAAAGTGCAACGCCTTTTAAAGCCATGCGTTTACCCTGGTTTAGGTGAGTGCTCTAGCGAGGATTTGAGTATTCTCACATAAATGGTGGCTAAACCATCACACCCCCATAGGTAGCTCAAGTACTTCTCAGTAGCACTTCTCATAAGAGCTATTAAGGACAAAAGTCCAACCTCAAATAAAACACAATCCATCAAGTGCGTCTCAAAAGCACCACCATAAATGGATATGGATTGTTAAATGCCATATGAATGGAAACTATATAGTCCATCAAGAGTCACTCAATCTTGACTCGAGGACCTAAGCCCCATTCCCCTCGACATCTCAAGGACTACTCTCCTTGTTAACCCCTTTGTAAAGGGGTCGGCAAGATTACGTTCGGACTTCACATAGTCCAAAGCAATCACTCCATTTTTATGGAGTTGTTTTACCACACCGTGCCTGATTCGAATATATCGTCTCTTACCATTATAGACATTATTCTTAGCAACACCGATTGCAACCTGTCGCCCCCACATAGGCACGTCTGCTAGTAAGTTCCTCAACCAATCTGCTTCTTGACCTGCCAACTCAAGAGCAATAAACTCAGACTCCATGGTAGAGCGTGCTATACAAGTCTGTTTTGCAGACTTCCACGAAATAGCACCTCCGCCTAAGGTAAACACATAACCACTAGTGGAACAGATCTCATCATTACCTGAAACCCAGTTTGCATCACAATATCCTTCTAACACAGCAGGAAACTTACCATAATGCAAAGACAAATCAATTGTTCCTTTCAAGTATTTAAGTAAACGACGAAGTGCGTTCCAATGTTCAGCACTAGGGTTACCGACTCAGTCTACTAATAGCATAAGCATTGTCTGGTCGAGTACAGTTCATGAGGAACATCACACTTCCTATAATTTTAGCATACTCTTCTTGGGAGACACTATCACCCAAGTTTTTACACAAAGATACACTAGCATCATAGGGAGTTCTAGCAGGTATAACATCAAAACTGTTAAATTTTGTCAACACTTTTTCAACATAATGAGATTGACTTAAGGATATTCCATTTGAGTTTTTAACGACTCTAACTCCAAGAATAACATCAGCTTCACCTAAGTCTTTCATCTCAAAACGTGATGACAAAAATTGTTTGGTTTTATTTACAACAAATAAATTACTACCAAGAATTAGCATGTCATCAACATATAAGCATATAATCACACAATCTGACCCAAACAATTTCGAATAACACATGAATCAGAATTGTTGGTAATATAGCCATCATCAATTAAAGTGTTGTGAAATTTCTCATACCACTGTTTAGGCGCTTGTTTAAGACCATATAGTGATTTTCTTAGTTTACACACTTTACTCTATTGACCCTTTACCACAAATCCCTCGGGTTGAGACATATAGATCTCTTCCTTTAGGTCACCATTCATAAAAGCAGTTTTGACATCCATCTGATGTACCACAAGATCATGAATAGCAGCTAAAGCGATCAGAGTTCTAATGGTGGAAATTTTTGTCACGGGTGAGTAAGTATCAAAATAATCAATGTGTTTCTTTTGTGTAAACCCCCTAACCACAAGTCTGGCCTTGAACCGTTCTATTATTCCATCAGGTCTCATTTTGTTTTTAGAAATCCATTTGCTACTAATGGGTTTACTACCTTTAGGCAAATCAGTCAACTCCCAAGTCTGATTAGAAATAATAGAATCAAGTTCGTTTTTAATAGCTTCTTTCCAAAAATTAGCATCGATAGATCTCATAGCCTCATCATATGTTTTAGGATCATCTTCTATTAAAAAAGCAGAAACAAGCTCATCACAAGCGCAGATATCACATGCATTTTCAGTTAGGTGAGTTCTAACATAATCAGTTCTAACAAAATCACTACCGAAGTTCTTTTCAATTCTAGGCCTTTTACTCCTTCTAGGTTCAAAAGCATGATCAACAGAGGTGCTACTACTAGCATGCATAGAACTATCAACAGGATTAATAGGCAAAACAGGAACAACAAGCAACGATACATCTTTCTTTAAAGGAAAAACATGCTCAAAAAATTCGGCGTCTCTAGCCTCAGAAATAGAACGGTCACTCAATGACATGAATCTATAAGCAGAATTTTGAGCATAACCAATGAAAATACAATCATAAGTCTTAGGTTCAATGGTAGGCCTCTTAAAGCTAGGTAAGCCTACTTTAGACAAACACCCCCACACCTTAAGGAAACTCAAGTTGGGAGCATAACCCTTCCATATCTCGTAGGGTGTCTTGTCTAGTTTCTTATGAGGTACCCTGTTAAGAATGTGATAAGTTGAAAGCACCGCTTCCCCCCACATATCATCAGAAAGGCCAGAACTTAAAAGCATAGCATTCATCATTTCTTTCAAAGTTCTATTTTTTGCGTTCAGCTACTCCATTAGATTGAGGTAAGTAAGGTGAACTTTTTTCATGAATTAAACCATTTTTCTCACAGAGATCTACTAAATAATTTGAGCCATACTCACCACCTCGATCGGACCTGACTCTTTTAATCTTTCTATCAAGTTGATTTTCTACCTCAGCTTTGAACTTTAAAAACATGTCCTCAGCTTCACTTTTATTTTTAAGCAAGTACACTTTAGTGTATCTAGAACAATCATCAATAAAAGTGACATAATAGTGTTTACCTCCTCTGCTCATAGTGTTTTTAAAGTCAGCTAGGTCGGTGTGAATTAACTCAAGAAGATTTGTATGTCTAGTTGTAACAGGTCTACTAGGTTTTTTTAGCAAATTTAGCCTCGACACAACTGGGACATTTTTCAAAAACTTCTGAAGATAACAATGGTATAAGCGACATAGATTTAAGCTTTTTAATCGAATCAACATTCACGTGACCTAGTCTACCATGCCAAATATCAATAGACTCAGCAATATAAGCAGAAGTAGAAGCATTATTATTAATGATAGGAGAATCAACGTTTAAAACAAATAAACCCCCCACAGAGATAACCCTTGCCCACAAAATCCCCATTGCGCGACATTACAACCTTGTCAGCCTCAAAAACAAGTTTCACTCCAGCTTTGTTTAGAAAGGCACCAGACACGAGGTTTCGACGCAAGGTAGGAACATATAAAACATTATTAAGAGAAAGAGTTTTCCCCGAGGTCAGTTTGAGAAAGATCTTGCCTTTGCCTGTGATCACAGCAGAAGAAGAGTTACCCATGTAGACACATTCACCATCAGCCACATCTTCGAACTCAGCAAATAGCTCCTTGTTAGCACAAAGAAGCCTCGAAGCCCCTGTATCCAGAATCCAATCACTGGCATTGGCAACCATATTTGCCTCAACCACCACAGCAGCAATGATATCATCTTTCTCAGCAAGATTAGCTTCAACAACTTTCTTTTGAGGACACTGCTAAGATTTATGACCCGGTTTTCCACAGACATAGCACACCAGATTCTGATTTGGTTTCTGGATCTTACTTGCAGGTTTAGTGAAATTTTCTTGACCGGATTTTTTAGCATTCTGACCCTTAGCTTGACCATGACTAGCTTTAGCCTTTCCCTTACCCTTGAACTTTTCTCCATTTGAAGACCCACCAGTTTCAACGAGATTAGCCTTTGTAGTAGTAAGAGACAATTGGACTGACTTATTTTTCAGACGATTAGCTTCCTCAGTCCTCATATGTCCTATCAGCTCTTATAGGGATAAATCCTTTATCTTATGTTTCAAATGGTTCCTGTACTCATTCCACGATAGGGGAAATTTCTTTAGCAAGACATTAGCCAAAAATATCTCATCTAATCTCATACCCTCATTGACCACATCAGCACACAAGTTCTCATAAATATGAACTTGTTCCATAATAGGTTTGTCATCTACCATTTGAAACCCAAGCCACTGCCCGACAACATACTTCTTTTTACCCGCATCATCAGCCCCATATTTTTTCTCTAAGGTCTCCCAAATGGTCTTAGCAGATTTATGGACCATAAATAAGTCAAAAAGGGTATTAGTCATATGATCGATTAAGGAGATGACATTTAGCAGTTTTGTTATTCTTATCATGTTTCTTAATAGACTCCTCATTTGACTTAACAATAGCAGATGAGGGTGGAGTAGTCTCGGCACTAGCAGCGACAACAGGAGAGGGAAGATCAGAAAACAGAACATAGTCTATTTCTAGTTGTTCAAAAAACATAAGCAATTTCTGAGACCACCTCTTATAATTCTGACCATCTAAAGGTTCAACTTTCGACAAATCAGGAATGGTTTTGCTCGAAATTACAGCCATTGTTACGACACAGAATATAGTTTTCAAATTGTTGGTAAAGTAAAGAAGCAACAATGGACATAATAGAAAAACTTATCGAAACCGGAGAATAAAGCAGTGTCGTGGTAAGGTAGCCACTGACTTGAAAACTATATCGGCACGACCGCGGTGGTAATCGTCTGACGCCGGTAGTTCCCCAAGGTTAACACTGCAGTTTTCGTACCCAACCACTCGAGTAAGAAAACTTTGGAACGAAATAGAGACAGTACCCAGGAAAGATTTCAGAAGAGTATAGAAAGAACATTTGAGAGAGAGAAGTGAGAATTAGAGTTGTGATTTTTCTGTGAAGAGAAACCACTCTATTTATAAGAATAAATAGAGCAGTTATGAAGCAAAAAAACGCTCCACTAAAGCAAAGAGTCAAACGTGATTAAAGGAGCTAATTAATCTCCTTAATCACATTTCACCGACTAACTACATTCTGACGAAATAAACACATACTCTGAATGTGGATAGTCCAAGTCCAATTACACACAAGCCCAAAAAGGTAAAAGTGGGCCAAGGCTCTACCCAAACCCAAACCCAAGCCCGAGCTCGAGTCGGGCCGGGCCAGCACGCGTGTGTGTGTTTGGACCCAAACCCACAAGTCCAATACTCACAACAAAAGCCCATTGGTCCACACTATTGAACACTACAATAACTTGTAGCATTATAAACAAGAGAAAGGTGAGCAAAATGGGTATTGAAGACTTTGGCTCTAAAAAGCCATCACTGCCAACAATTTCTTTACCAAAAACAAAAATTGAGAGTATCTTACTCCCTACTCTTACAAGTAGGACCATATTTACCGTAGACGTTAGGCAGTTAGACACCAGTTGGCCATAATAACAGAAAACGAAAGAAATAATTGGAAGCAAGCAACCAACCAATAGCATAATAGGAAGAGAGGATAGCGAAAGAATAACTGCCGATAAGTATTTCAGTTTATATCATACGGAATCCAACACAGTGAACAACACTTTGTAAAACGCAAAAGAATCCCCAGATATCCAACACAACACCCTTTTATTTTCCTGCGTATTCTCTCCTCTCCTCTCTCCATTTACACTTGTTGTTAATCAATCCCTTCAAATATATTCTGTTTTTGGATTTCTTTCTTAGCATTCCAACCATCACAATTTCGTATATATGAATATGATGTACAATCCATTTTGGGTATATTTACAATCAAATTACCCATTTTAAATTATAAATAACATTACGTGTCTTCTAAGTTTCACTTTCCTTGTTTCTTAACTCTCACTCTTTTGTGTTTTTTGTTTAATTTCAGGGTTTTTACCATTTCTTGAATTGACCCAATTTTTTGATGATTCAATTGAATATTTGCATTCATCGTGTTGACCCATTTTTAAAATATTAATACAGGTATTGACCTGTTCATACTTTCTTAGAACCTTTGATCAATCAACCAATCAGAAATCATCCAATTCTTTTATATATTCAATTATTCACTTCTTCATTCATTATCAAACTCTTCAATTCAAGGGTTTATTTCAATTTCCTCTGCTTTCCCTATTTTATTTCTTAATTTCATTTTATTAAATTTGATCGCTCGTCAAATATGTTGGGAGACTTCATCGGCAGGGGACTTTTGTAAGTAACGTGATCAAACTTGTTTCCATTATCGTTTTATTTTATGTTTTTCTTATTTCGGTGTCTTACTCTGTTTATTTACGTTTTCCATTTTTGAAATAAAATATTAACAAGGCTGGGATGGATGCAGTATGATATTAGGATATGCATACCCAGCATTTGAATGCTTCAAGACGGTAGAGAGAAACAACGCTGACATCCATCAACTCCGCTTTTGGTGCCAATATTGGTACGTTTTCTTTTTAATTAATTATCAATAATAATTAATTCTCCATAATTAATAATTAATAATTTTGTCATTATTATTATTATTATTATTATTATTATTATTATAATTTTGATTAGTGGATAATCATTCACTTATATTTGGTATTTAAGTAGTCCAATAATCTGTTTATTTGTTCTTTTTGTCGCCAATTCAACGTGCAACTATTATGGGGGTCCAATTATTCACAAATTCTCATTATTGACGAGAAGGTATCCGTTTATAGTTATAGACGGTCTAAATATCTAACCATCTAAAGTATAAAACAAGCAATAAGTTGCGTGGTGGGGCCCAAAAATATCATCATTTCAAGCATATTTGACCCGTCTTTCACTATAGACAATATATCCGTTTATAGTGAGACTAATTACCAATTACTTATTATGCAATGCAAATATGCAATGTAATTAATACTCCGTAATTAATAATTAATAATTAATGTTTTTTTTTTCGATTTTCTGCTATGTTTTTTGTAAGACGGTTGGCATTAAGCGATTGATTGCCCTGATCAAAAACTTGCTTACATAGGAAATGTTGGAATGTAACAAACAACAACAAAAAAAGTAGTTGTTTTTGGTTTAAAATGAAATGTAAAGTTGTTGTGTCAAGAGTGTCGGACACACGAAATGGCATCAAAGTAACCTAGTTTGAGTGTTTTCTTTGGTAGAAATTGTGAAAGAAGCAATCTTTACTGAGAGATGCTGTAGAGTATATGTAATTGAATCATTCCGGAAAAGTGGGTGATCATCAAATATGAATTTACTGGCCACATTTAAGCATAAATGATTTGAAATTGGAGAACAAATGTGGACTAGTCATTATCAATAATTGTCATTCTGTTTGTTTCTAGCCATCATGTTGTTCCTTGAAGCATCAAGCAACTCACATTCAT